>NW_009943722.1:0-2024 GCF_000696875.1 Nestor notabilis
GGGAAGGAAAAGGGGAATCTTCTGTTGGTTGAATTGAAATGGAGAAATGATGGGAATATTGAACGCCAAAACCAGACAAACCAACAACAAAACAAAAGGGAAATGTAGGTATTTCCCCCCCCTCTCTCTCTGCATTACAAATGCACAATGAGCGAAGGAAGTTCTTTTGTAGCAAGGTGGGGAGGGGGAAAAAGCTTTAAAATCACTAGAAAGGGGGAAAAAAAGGGCAAACAAAAAGCTACGAAGCAGCACACGAGGGGGGACGAGGCTTTGCTGAGAAATTGAGAAGAAAAAGGGGAGTGTGAGAGAGAACGAGTGGCATATTTAAAGAAATCAAAGCAGAAGAAGGTTTTAAAAAGTCAGTAGCTAGGGTTTTATTTTTGTCGTGGTTATTTGTGTTTTTTGGACTGATTTTACCTGATCATTGTAAACTTGCAATAAAGAGTTTTAGTGTGTATGTGGAAGTCCCAGTGTTCAATAAACCAGTCAGTGTGAATTAGTTTTACTTTTATGTCTGGTGACTTATTTTATCCCCACATCTCCCCCCGAAAACCCGCCCCAAAATCATAATAATAAGGATAATAAAATGCTGGGACAATGTGCAATGGATCCCATGTGCACCAGTTACTGCTTAAGTTAAGTTTAAGCAAACCTAAAGATAACTCTCAGCACCAGATTTTTTATGACATCACGACGTGGCCACTGACTTCTAAATCTCAGACTCTCCCAAGCTGGAAAAAATGGGGGTAAAAAAGGAGAAATTGGGGGTTTTCAGGCAAGGGCTGTGCATTGGGGGGAGCTTCCAGGCTTGCCTCTGTGTTTTCTTTCCACCCCGCAGAAAATTGGCTGGTTTTAGGTCTTCTTTGAACTTTTTCTTGTGGTGTTTTTGTAGTTTTATTATTGCCGTTATTATTATTGTTATTATTATTATTATTACTACTACTGTTACTGTTATTACTATTGCTAGTACTATTCCTCCTGCTGTTGTGGTGCACTCGCGTCGACTCATTCAAGCCAAGAGGTCACACTGAATTTTGCCCGGCAATGAAAAGCCTCTTAAATAATAATAATAATAGTAATGATAATAATAACAATAACAATAATGAGAATAATGGCAGTAACAGTGCTAATAACTCTAAGTCATTGCTCCTGGCCTTTGGAGGCGGCCTGCACATTGCCAGCAGTGCAGGGATTTTAGGGTGAAACCTGGGTGTCCCCCTCCATGTCTGAGCAGGGCAGGGCAGGGGGTGCATGGGGGGGTGCTGGGGTTGAGCCCCCACCCCTTTTTGTTGTTGAATTAGGCCTTGGTTTGGGAAGTTTGCTGCTTAAAAATCCCAATGGAAGGAGGCAGGGAGAGGGAGGCCTGCTGGAAGTGCCCCCCCTCCAAGCCTGGGACCTTGAGGTGTTGGAGAGAAGCCTTTGCCAGCATCTTTATTTAGGTTTTATTCTATTTATCTATTTTGTTTCCCCCTCTCCAACATCGATTTAAGCTTCCATGAAACAAATCATGGTCTCAGACCCCTTTGTGATCGCTGGGGCTGGAGAGGGAGAGGAGGCTTCTCATTTATCCTGAGGAGTTTGTATGTAAAAGCTCATCAGCTTCTTTTCTCCTTCCCCTCTTTCACATCCTCCTTTAGTGATATTAATATAAGGACGAGGTTTGAAAGAGAAAAGATATCGACAGGACACGTAACCATTAGTCCTCTTTCAGTATCTCCTCTACAGAGCAGGGAAAGGTGTTGGGAGCCAATGGGGATTTGGGCTTTTTCCAAGGAAGATCCTAGACTGTCCAGCTGAGGTGTGGAAGCCAGATAAAACCCAGGCCTAAAAACACAAATCAGGATAAAATAGAGTAAAATAGAGCCAAACAGAGTAAGATAGAGTAAAATAGAGCAAAATAGAGTAAAATTGAGCAAAATAGAGTAATGACATAAAGATAATATAAGATAAAGCAAGATAATATAAGATAAAATAAAAGAACATAAGATAAGACTAAAAAATAAAATAAAATAAAATATAATAAA
>NW_009943723.1:0-6872 GCF_000696875.1 Nestor notabilis
TATATTTGTTACTTTATATATATAACTATTATTATAACATGCGTAAACAGATTGCATATATGAACCCTTCTCAGGTGGCTGCCACACAGCTAGATTAATGGATTGCAGAGCTGGCCTAATTCTTCCACATCTTTAAACAGATAAAAAACTTCCTGATTTACCCAGGTGCTTATGAGGAAGACTTCAAATTTTCAATTGTGTACCAATCTGACTATGTGTTGTGGTTCAGGAAGAAAATAACTCTATCCCAGCTGAAATCAGGACATTACGGCTCCCTGGATTTTATCCAATCCATCTTTTCAGCATTTAAGAAGCCAACCCTCATCTCCCATCAAAATCCAGTATGTAAAAAGACCCCCTTATCATGAAAAAAACCCACCGAATCAGCACAACTACACAAGGGAAATACACACTTTGAATGTCTGATTCTTAGTCTTGGAATAAGAAAAAATTTCTTGGAAAATAAAAAATAGATTTAAATGTAACAGATTTAAATGTAATAGATTTAAATGTGGAAAGAGGGCCTGTGTGAAGTGTGCACAATCCATTCAAAGACAAAAAAGCTGAAGAGAAATCATTCTCTATAAAGAGAATGGAAAGTTAGTCAGATAATTTGGAAGAATTAAATCCATTCATTAGTAAGAATGATCATGATTATAGATTTCAAACTGTGACAATGGACAAAAAGGAAAAAGACTGTCAGAGGCAGGGGTGTTTAATTGGAAGTAGTAGAGTGACAAAACAGTTTCCTGAGAGAAGCTGTGGGAACAACGTGAGCAAAACAGCAAAACAGATGCGTAGATTTTCCCCTCTTACAGGTATCTGAAGAAAAATGAAATCCACCTTGGCTGCAAGGACTAAGGCATCCCGTGGAGTCCCCAACCACCAGATGACCCAAGTGTGTTCTTACGTATGGTCAAGCAATTCCTTTGGACCTGTCTTAAACTGGCAATGCAAGCTATTGAATTGGGACATAAAATCCAGACTAAGATTTCTTCTAAGTAAGGTGGGGTTTAGGCTGTCCTCGTGGTGCCTGTCGTTCCTCAGTTAGGTACATAATTTAAACCAGAAGTCTATTGAGCAACAGCTTTAAGCAGGTCTCTGCTTCTTCCTGTACCCATATGGAGACAGGGTGCCTCTTCCAAAGGCAGGCTGGAGGGAAATTCTGACAGCTGGGATGACACTAAACATCTTCTGTCATTTCTTTTTCCACTAACAGTATCTCAAGCCTGTCTTTGACACTGACAGAATAACTTCAGGAGAGAAATGTGCAGCAAAAGGTGAAAAGCTGAAACCCTCTCAGTGAAGAGCCAATGCCAAATCTCCACAACATACCAGTGAAGCATATTAAATGTTTCCACAGAGCGTATCAGAGTTCACAGATAGCAGTGAAATACATTGCTCCAACAGAAGAGTGTAGGAGTACAGTGTAGGAAGGGGACTTCTGGCAACAACCACTGCATTTTTCACTAGGAACAGTAAGCCTGATAAATAATTAACTTTGGGCTATATAGACAGGCTCCATTTTCTTCACAGTACCTCACAACCTTGTTTCTTTTGGAGGCCTTTTGATCCTGTCCTCACCATATCAAACAAGCAGAAACTATAGCAGAATTATGGAGGAAATTAATACGGATTTGTTTTCAAGATGGGACAAGCAGTGCCAGCCCTACTGCAAACGTGGATCCAGTTAATGCTACTTATTCAGACCCTTTTCTTTCTATCAAGGAGAAACAGAAAGACCCAGGGTTCTCTACTGACTTACTTGGGTATCAGAGTATATGTATACCCAGTGCTTGAAATATCCTGGAATCACCACTGAGAAAACTTTGCAATCCTTGCATTTAAAGATCACAGAATCATAGAATGGTTTGGGTTGGAAGGGACCTTAAAGATTATCTAGTTCCAACCCCCCTGCCATGGGCAGGGACACCTTCCACTAGACCAGGTTGCTCAAAGCCCTATTTAAAGATAAATTTACGTTATGTAAGAAGCCAAAACAGGAAAGTCTATGATGCTATAATTTACAGCCAGTGTTTGCAGACTTGTAGTGAAGATGTGATCCAAAATCCAAGCACTGGATTGTGAATTGATGCCTGCGTAGGTCCTGAGAACTTGCGCAGCTTTAAATGTATCTTTAAGGATGCTCATTATTTCTGATATGGATCCTGTAATTCCATAAACACTCGCTCTCTTAACTACAAGTATAGTCCAGACATTTATGTTACTGCTTATAAGATCGCAGGTTACAACAAGATTTATGATACAAATTTCAGTCACCTGGATTTGAACATCTGCCAGTGAAAAGTCCACAGAGCCTGCAGAAACCTCTCTTCAAGAGGAGTTAAGACTGTGCAGTGCTCAACACCTTTATGGAAACCACCTCTCGAAAGCTTGAGGAAATCATTTTCTTCCTTTTGTATTGAATGATGCACCCAGTGAGTGCCTCTGTCTTGTGCAATCCTTCTGCTGCACTTCTGACATAACCACAACCACAAGCTTCACTCCTGATTAACCCCCTCTGCTCTGCGGCAAGCGGGGCAGAACCCTGCCGAGCCCCAGTGAGCCTGGGCACAAAGACGGCAGAGCAATCACTCACCCTGTGGGCAGGTGTTCGTTCAGTAAATCTCAGCACATGGATACTCCAGTTGGAAAATGTGATTACATAAAACTGCAGCCCACTCTTCTCCTCTGCCCAGGAGCAGAAACACACGCTCTGTCTAAAGGGGCTCTGGTGTGCAGTATGAAACTTAAGGTCTACATCTTTGAAAGATTTATGGGTATAGGAAAGTACTTACTTTTGTGCAACAAAAGAAGGATCAAAGAACTCAGACGTAATCCTGTTTGCATACAGGGAACAACTAGTCATAGAGCACAACCCTGAAAAGCATAAGACAAACCATTCAGTGGAGCCAGCAGAAGAGCTTTGTGCCTGACCCTGAAGCCAATGAAGTCATGGAGAATTGTGCCCGGATTTCTGCGGAAAAGAAGCAGCTCTGGTATGACTTCAAATACACAGACTTAGAGAAATAAAGTATATTTACCAGAAAGTATGAAAATCAGTCCAGCTAAACAAGCTATTTTTGCTTTAGTCTGATCAGAGCCTCCGACTTTTGTACACTTCATTCCAATCAGTCCGAAAACAGCACCGAAGAAGCCCAGGCAGACAGCGGAGATCATCAGTCCTCTGCAGGCTTGGATGTAACCTGTGGTGAGAAAGAGTAAGGCTAACATGAGACTGGGACCACAACGGGTCTCACCGTAGGTGCTCTCCCTCTGCTCCCTGATAGGCATTAACTATTGCAAACCCAATCAGACCTTGGCTGTAGTAATGCCACCTTACTATTCATTGAGTGTGTACTTCTAGGTGATGTATGCCCCTCACAGGGCATTGTCACCTGAGCCCAGCTCATAAGAAACACACTATGACATGCAGGGCCACAAGAAATAATCCCATTGTATAGTATCTGCACGAGGTTGTACCCATGAGGTTTTGAAGAGCAACTCCACATGGTCTGTGTAGCATCTGCCACAGGTTGCAGAGGCACCCTGGGCACACAAAACAAGTCAGTCTTGTGTGTGTGCTGCAGATGCAATACAACTGGCAGCAGGCTGGCAGCAGTGACACCGGCTGGGGTCCTGGACCTGCTTGGACATGCCACTGATTTGGGCTGGATCCACCAAGAAGGCCCTCATTCTGCAAGAAACTCAAACACATGCTCAGCTTCACAGACAGCAGTAGCCCCTTGAGATAAAACAAATCACTGCCATACGTAAGCCTGGACAAATGGCTTGTGGCTGGCTTTAGCCATGTACAATTTTGCCGTGCTGGCTGAGGCTGCCCTGAGCTGGACCTCACAGGGACAGGGCCTTCCAGCAGGGCAATCGGTTTCTTGGCCTCTTCTCCCTTCCAAGAATATCTTGTAATTGAAAGACTGTGATAATCTCACATCACTGTTCACAGGGTGGAACACTGCAATCTTACACAGATGAATAACCATCACAAGATGTTTTTCTTTATAACCTGTTGTTACATCTCATTTAAAATGAAAATGTACTTCCACTATTGGGGCATTCATTCTTTTCGCTTTGATCTCCAGTCGGTGGAAATGTTGAGAGCTAAACCAAGTTTCCATTGCCTATTACAGCAAATTTTACATAATAACAAAAAATCACCATCGCCCCTGTATAAAAGTCTTTCATATGTAAGAAATAAATATATAAAGGCAGGAACTAGAGGACATCTAATGAAAATAGAAGGCAGCAAATTCCAAACAAAAAGTGCACTTGTTCATATAACAAAGTTGTGGAACTCCTTTCCATAGGGTATGTGGATGCTAAAGGTTTACAGAGATTCAAGAAAAGACTGGATACATTCGTTATAGAGAAATCTGTGTCTGGCTGGCAGTCCCTTGAGCTGCAGATGGCTACCACTGCTGCTTGGCTGCCTTCTGCTCTCCTTAGTGCCAGCCACTTTAGCCCCTGCTGGAGGCTAATGGGCTCCAGTATGACCACTCTGTATTTGAGCAGTGTTTAACACATACTCCCCCCCACCCCTTAATTCCCAGCTTTGTGCAACAAGCAGTACACAAGAAGCAATTTGTAGCACATTAACACTCCATTTTATAATTCCTATCAAATTCAAGTGCTGTGCTGCACGTCTGTTGGCAATACATACAGACTATCTTCCATTTGCAACATGCTCCTGTAGCCCATCTGCTATAGAAACATAATGGCCCATGACTGTAACTGTCATACGGCTCGCATGTTGGAATGTAAGAGACAGAGTCACTTGTGCCAGACCCAAGCCTGAAGAGCGCAGTTCTGGTTTGTTGATTTTTGCTATAGGCGTGGAAAAATTGGCTTTTACTGCTTTTGGTGGTGTGTGATGTATTTCATGTGGCACTCAGGTAAAGCGGGAGAGGAAGACTGGCAAAGTAGCTATTATTTTTGACAGGTCCAATTTATTGACACTATTAGTAGCTAATTGACACATTAAAGTGCTGAACCATGAACATATTTACCCGGAGGTCCTCTAAACTTTTATTTATGCCCAAACCTCCTAGGAGAAACAGTAAATATTCACCCTGACCAAAATAACCAGCATTTGCTAGGAACCACAGGGACGAAATTCAGCGGCTCCTGAAGGTCAGTACACAGTTTTACAATAGGTAGAGGGTAGTGAGACACCAAGAAATAATTAACTCACTCACCCAGAAATCATTTTCAATTATAAACAGCATGAGCTGGAGGACTGCTCAGTTCTGCTGAATGAATAACCTTCCTCACTAAATATTTCACCAAACTGGGCAGGGCAGCCGCAGCAGGACTTGCTTCAGTTCACCACAGCAATCATCCAACTGGCACACATTTTTAAAACAAAATATATGGAAAACATAAATCACAGTCTACACCAGTAATGTGGAAGAGCAGAAGACTCTGTTAGTCCCACTAGGCTGACTGCAGCATTGGGAAGCATCAAAGGGTGAAATCAACGTTTCACCAAATCCAGCCTGCTATGGCATGGACTGAGGTTAAAACTATGTATAGCATTTGGCTGTAAGTGTAATTAAACTTTTTCTTTGCCTTCTAGAAAGCAAGAACATTATACTGCTTACTAAGGCTTATAATTCAGAGAAGTGTAAAGGGGAGCTGCCTATTTCTTCACATTCCTCCACACAAGACCATCCCCCTTCTGAATGTTTATTGTATTTACACCAGCTCCTGCAGGAACCTTGTCCTATACATATTGACCACCCAAATGAAACTCCCAAGCAACAAAACTCCATGTGTTTTAAACAGACAAGCAGACACACATGCATTACTCATAAAGTCATGTTTAGCAGCATTCCAAGAGAAACTGATTTCAAAGCCTTTTTTTAAAAAAAAGAAAAAACAAATGGGTTTTGTCTTGCATTCAAATTAATCTTTCTAGAACTTCTTCTTTCTTGCCTCTCTGCTCTCACACTTGCCTCTCATGCCCACAAAGAGCTAGGAGGAATTAATCTATTCATATCTTATGACACTCAGAAAAAAAAATATATCCTAGGTTCTGGGGACTGTCACTTTCACAGTAAATGCCTCTGGTGGCATCTTGAAGTCTGCATCACGTGAAATATAAGAGGTTGCCTTACAGATAAAGTGCAGATTCCTTTCAAAAGTACACACCTATTGCTTTTGTATGTTCTCCTAAGCTCTAATACCTTCTTTTAGCTCATAAATACATTTTTGTTCAGCTTTGTTCTTGCAAAAGGTCATTGGATCCATTGTTGGAGACATGGAAACTGATACGTCCTCATTTGCGGAGGTGATTTCATCACTAAGTTTCCACCTATCTCCAGCAGCGCCCAAAAATAAACCCAAAGTGTTTTTAAGTCCCACAGACAGCAAGAATATTTTTGCTTGCACACAGAATGTGGGGCTGAGTCCTTAACAAGGGCTGGCCAAATTGGTTACTTGTACAGGAATGCATAAAGGTGGAAGGGCATCACATGCGATTTTCTCTGGTGGCCGTTCTTGTGGAGCACTGGCCTGAGAGCCACGGGGGCAGCCTGGATGCCATGCCACCCTCAGCAATCAGCCCGAGACCAGTCTGTGATGCAAACCAAAACAAGGGTAATGGGGCACCTAAACTATGACACTGCTCCTGAAGAAAGAAGGACTTCTGTCTCCCATGGGAGAGCCCCAGCCACTGGCATTGTTGATATCCCAATTTCTTACCTCCTGTTTTGCCTCTGATCCTCTGCCAGACCTGAGCAGTCTCTCTGGACAAGAAGTCCAGCAAAACTCAGAGGTTTCAGATTTGAGAAGAAACCATTTCCATAAAAGAGGAATTGCTCTGTAAGGCAAATCCTCTCCAGACCCATGAGGAA
>NW_009943723.1:6903-9458 GCF_000696875.1 Nestor notabilis
GCCACCTTTCCCTGGGGAAGCAAAAATATTTCTAGTAATTTCCCAGTCCTGCCCTACCATTTGAAGGAGAACAACACGTTATTGCTACATGTATCCCTACAGGGTTATTACTTCTGCTCGCAAACACTTTAGGCTAAGCGGGAAGCCAGATCTGCCCTTTTTTGTGTCTTCTGAGCCCCCCGCCTCTGAGGATGGAGTAAGGAATCATAGATTCATATAATAGTTTGGGTTGGAAGGGACTTTCAGAGGTCATCTAGTCCAACCCCCCTGCAATGCGCAGGGACATCTTGAACTAGAAGTTCCCATGTTCCTGATCCCAGGGAATGCAATCCATCTTAGCCACTGAAGTTGGTGAGAAGAATAAGAGGAGGGGAGGGAGAGGCTACCTGAGGGCCAAGGCAGATTTGGCTTCATGCTGACACACCAGTCCTAAGCTGTGTGTGACGCAGTGCAACCCCAAGCACGCTCCTGCACTTGGGAAGGGTTAGGGTGAAAAAGGGACGTACACACGCACTGTCAGGCTCTGACGGGTTCCCAGCAGAGCCCATAACCATGAGGAGGGCAGTCTGGGCAAGGCTAGCGACTGAAAACACCTCTGACTGAGGTGGCTGCCCCTCTGCCCCATCCCAGCCTGCCTGGCTGGAGCTGGGGGCTTATTTTATACTCTCTCCAGCCCATGTTTCATTCATGTTGTGCCTGGGTACCAGGGTCTGGCCCCACAGCATTTAGGGATGTCACTGGGCAACACCAAAGCCAAGAACCTTCCACTACTGATAAACAATCTGGCCAGAAGGCTTGGGACAAGGCCATTCCAGATGAGCATTTCAGATTGACTTCTGTCCAAAATGAGTTAGTGCTCTGATGGCTGTTCCACTGTGCAGAACATGCCTCAGAAACTCATTCCTTGAGCAGGTTGTTGGAATGTGTTACCCAATGCACAAGCTTTCAACACACAAGTGTTTGGGGAAAGGGATGGTAAGGACTTTGCTGTCAAGTTTCTTCTTCATTTTGGAATTTCAAATGTTCCCAATTCCGTGCACTTTGTAACTACGCTTTTCTTACTCTAAAAAACAGATTAACCCAGAACTAATGGAACAGCTGAACAATAGATTCAGTTGATCTGAAAGGTTACGCATCAGCAATCGCTCTGTGCCTGCCTGCACACAGATCACAGCTCCTTGCCCTAGCCTGGGAACTATGTTCTCAGCTGCTACACTTGGCCATAGGGTGACTGATGCCAGCAGAGGCCCACCAGCTCTACCACCCCTTTGCAGGAACCAGTAAACCCCCCTGCCACCACTGGGGTGGGTCAAAAGAAGGTCTGTCAAACGCTACTTCTCCACCCAAAGGAAGCATCCTGCAGTAGTGATGCTTAAGGATTGCCTGTGCTACCTCTTTTCAGCGTTTTGACCTCTTTTAGCCCTCTGTACATACAGAGGTTAAAGATTTTCTGATATTGGTATTAACTAGCTTCATGACAATATTAATCCCTGTTATGATAATATTTATCTCTGTTAGTGATTTTATTAACACACTTTCTTTCCCTCTCAAATAAACCTTTCACACCAAAATCCACCCTCAGTGCAAAGGGAATGTCTGGCCAGACTGTGAACAGTCGGCCTGATTTTGTGTATGAGAGCCACTGGGACACTGTATATTGTATCATTATGACTACAAAAACATGGAAAATGTGCTATAATTTTCAAAACCTTTCCTCCCTTTCTCTAAGCTGATGCCATCTGCACTTTCCTGTTTCTACCAGCCATACGGAAGTGTTCAAGGCCAGGTTGGACGGGGCTTTGAGCACCCTGGTCTAGTGGAAGGCGCCCCTGCCTGTGGCAGGGGGGGTTGGAACTAGGTGATCTTTAAGGTCCCTTCCAACACAAACCAATCTATGGTAATCAGTGCAGATTTACCAAGTAAAAGTTGAGTTGTAAAGATTTCCTGCAGTGACCCAGTTTCCCAGTAGGGCTTCCTTAAAGGGCAAAAATGTCTCTTCCCTTAACCAGGGAAGAGACACGGCACCAACTCAGCTTTTAGTTCCAGGCACCGCAGCAAAACTCCCAGCTTTACACAAAATAACCCTGTTGTAAAACTATGCCTTGCTTCTGCATACCTTTGCATCCCTTATTGCCCCAAGCTTTGCACTGTCATTTATCAACGAAGCAATTACATCTGAGTTAATAACTGCTTAGCAAAAGAAGCAAAGGAACATTAATTAAAACAAAACGACGCCAAGGCTTGTTCTTCTCCACCGACCGTTGCACGGCTGGCAAAGCCATAAAAAAGAGGAATGTCACGACGGTCGGGAAATAAATCGGCAAGAAAAATTCCCCTGCATTCTTCTTGTGTCAAATCCACATGCGTGGAGTCTTCCGATAGGGGAAAAACAAGCAGGTGGTGAGAGAGGCTAAACCGGACACTTGGGCTCCAAATATAACCTCAACCGGCGCGTTTTAGGGTTGAGAACACTCTTCCACGGGTGTGCACAGGCAGCGTTCTGCCACCTGCTAGGGGACAGGAGGGCACTTGCCTCCCCAGGGTCCCTGCCGCCC
>NW_009943724.1:0-4902 GCF_000696875.1 Nestor notabilis
TCTTCCCAGTGGTGCCCAGTGACAGGACCAGCAGCAGTGGGCACAGCAGAGTCCCTCTGAACATCAGGAAACACTTGTTGTACTGAGCACTGCAGTGGCTGAGCACTGCACGGGTTGCCCAGGGGGCTGCGGAGTCTCCATCCTTGCAGGTCTGGGTTGAACCAGAGGCCGCAGAGGCTCCTGCCAACCTCACCCACTCTGTGATTCTGTGGTGTCAAAGCTGTAACTAAATCCAAACCTGTCTGCAAAGTTCTTGATCCTAACGTATTTTTATATACTTTTTCTGTGCTCTTAAAACACGTTTCCCACACGTGACATCTCATTTAACTTCCCTTTGTCGTTTTTGTGTTTTTCTACTTTTACTTGGAGCTAAATGTTATGAGTCACTTGTAATAATTTCACTGCTGTAATAGTCAAATCTGTGAAACAGAATAAAGTCTTGTAAAATAAAGAGCATGTTTGGGTTGATCCTCTGTAAAGCCATCTGCCAGAGACCTGCTACATCATGCTTGGAATAACTAGGTGACAATACTGCTTGATTTCAAGAGTATTTCACAATAGATGTTGATTTCCAGAGTAACGTAGCCAGTGTATGTGGACAGCAATTCCCATCTGCACCAGCTCTCTTAAATTGCTTCTTCACCATCTGAGATGGGTTAGCAGAAGTTCTACTAAATGTCTCATTTTTCTAGCACAAATAAATAATCCCCAGCCAAGTTTGCGCCTCCGTGTGCGTTGTTTCTGGAATGAAGTAACAGAAGAAAAGGAAAGGAAAAAGCCTGGAGCCAGATTGTTCCATGCCTCAGGCCCTGAGCCAGCATTCAGCCTGCGCGTCCTCCGGGCAGGACGAGCGTGCAGGGATGCTCACGCACAGCTCCTGCTCCAGCCGTGAGTACCTGCTTCACACTTCCTGCAACAAGGGCTGGATCTGGGATCTGGGATCTGGGATCTGCATCCTTCCTCCCAGCAGCCTTTCCTCTGGGCACTGCAAAGCTGCCTGGCTGTTGGTGGAGGGTTTTGTTCCTTCTGTTGATAACTGGTTCATTCGGCAGCTTAGGAAGATATAGTTGCTTTGAGCAAGTTGGGAAAACAAAAGATGTGTTTCTAAATTCATGCCTGTGTAATTCCCCAAGAGAAATACAATTGTCAGATAGGGACTTAGCATTATCCCAGGGATAAAGATGCTGGCTTGTAAGCTTGGCCTAGAGGAATGGGTTTTGGTAAATAAACATCTTGGGAGTGAGTTATCAGAGAGATTTGGATACCAGGAAGCTGGTTTAGCTCAGAGGGGTTTTATAATGGATTAAGGGAATTCCATAAATAAAAATGTACTGCTCTTGGAGTAACTCAAAGCTCTTTGCCTGGCAAAATGTAAATCCCAAAAATAAATAGCATGGTTCTAGTTTCCTTTAGAAGTAGGTCCTTGGTATTATACTAAAACTCTGCTCTTGTTTTCTCTTCCATGCAAGCGAGCAAGAAGGGTATTTGTAAAGTCACATCCACACACTGCTGGAGGAGAGCTGCTGCTTCCTGCACCTCAGTGGCTGCATCACGAATGGGAGGGGGTTTAGTTGCCTGGTGATGTAAATCTTATTGATACGTTTGCTCACCAAGACACTCGTATGGAGCTTAGCACCAGTCACAGCAAAAGCTTTTTGTTGCAAACAGCCATGCTTGGAAATTGCTGCTCTCCCAGACCACAATCCTGCAACTATTCCTGCCTGTGTTCACAGATACCCACAGTTAAAGCCCTGAGGCCAGGGGATTAATCCCAGGCATCAAGTTAAGCATGCATGCGTTTAGCAGGAATATTCATCCCAAGGATCAGCTTTGTTCCAAGGCCTGGCCCTGAGCCACAACTGGGATTTTTCTGTCCTACAGCAGTGCAGGTAACGGGGAGGTTTCCCCCACTGGTGTGTTGAAAAGCTGCTGCTCTTGCCTTGCTCCTCTGCGCGCTCAAACCTTGGCTGGATGCTCCTGCTCAAGCAGAGCCCTCAGCTCTGGGAGCCCTGTGTGCTCCGGGATGTCCCCTCTCATCTTCCACCTACCTTGTGTCCTTCCTGCTCGGGGGGTGGTGGGACGTCTGCACCCGGATGGACGGTGGACATCTCTGTTTTCAGACTCGGAGTAGATACATAAATGGGGTGTTATGTTGAACCAGAGGTTTGGTTTTAAATGTCTAATGGAAAGAACCTGGGAAGATGCGTGTGTCTGAGCTGCTCTCCTGCCTTTCAGTCTCAGGCGTGTGGGACATCAGTGAGAATTCTGCTGTTTATTTACAGTGGGTTTTTTCTACTTTGGAGTTACCCTACCAGGAAATGTGACGGGCCTACATGATTTCCCTTTTTCCCTGTTACATTCACATTCAGAAGCAGAGATTCTCCTGCTGATTTTCACCAGCAGAAGATACGGCCCTTTCTTATGTCAGAAGGAATTTCTTGTAAATGAAGTTCTAATGAGCAAGTTGCATCAGTGGTAGAGATGAAAGCTCCTACGGCTTGTAGACCGGCTTAGCTGTTGTCCCCAGCCATACAAGGAGGGAAGACAAAACCATGCAGAAAACAAATGCATCTTTTTGTAAGCCACACTTCATTTTTACAGCATTATTCAATTCCCTTGGAAGGCTCTCAGTGCAATTGGTTATTGAATTCAGAAGCCTGGCAGTCGTGGGACTTTTCCACATACATTTTGATCTGCTCTATTTATCTGCTTGTTTCACATGTGATGCACCGAGCACTGGCTCCCAGTGGCAGCAGTTTCAAAGTGTCAGCAGTTACTTCTGATCACGTTTGGGTCTCTGGCTTCATTCCCTGAGGAGCCTCAAACAGGTACTGTGCTGTGATTAGGAATCCTCCCAATAAACCACCCCTGCATTGTAATTGCTTTTGTTCAGTGCGAGCCGGTGAGTGTCAGAACTGTAAGTGACCCACCAGATTGGATTGCTTCCTGCCGAATAGGAAGGGGAGTTAGGAATTCAAACCCATGGGAACTGGGTAGGCATTGGCTCTTGCTCTTCAACTAACTGCTCTACTTTGAAATGTCTCAATCGAACTGCATTCCACTCTGCAGCCTTTGCTGGCCTTTCTTTTCCAGGATGGACTGTGTGTTTCCCATGGCTGTGGAGCCTGGCACAGCGCACCCCGGAGCAGGATTCGAGCTCCTGTTCTGCAGTAAACACACCTCTCGTTTTCTTGTTCCCTTCAAAAAGCCCATGTGAAACCAGACTCCTTTTTCCTTCCTTTTTCCAGAGGTAATCCTGGTTTGCGTTTGGCTCAGTCTGGTTGGGATTTGCTTCCTCGGGGGGAAAGGGGGGGCCTGTTTCCAGGTGCTTTCTCCACTTGTGCACAGAGCTCAGATTTTAATGCCATTTTCCATTACTTCATGATGGCTCTGACTTTAAAACTGTGGTTTCAGGCTATGGGAATAGGGCCATCAATTTAAACAGAGTTCCTCTGCTCTGGAATGTGGAGTTACTGCATGGACTCCAACATATGGAAAACCCATCCCACTACTGCAAAAAGAGGTCAGTCCAAGTTTTTCATCCCTGCTATGAATTTCTCAGTATCTTTCCTATCTTCAGCCAGGCTCTTTCCGTGCTGGCAAAGGGGAAATCTGGGATAGTTCTTCCTGCTGGGTGCATTTTATTGCTTATTTCTCTATCAGAAGCATTTCCTTTGATACAGGTGTGCCTGAATGGGCCACATGGCAGATGTCTGGATGTTTAAAATGCTTCCTGAGCACTGTAACCTGTCATCTCAGGAACCAGCAGTGTGGAGCTGTTGGGTTTGTTCTCTTTTGAGGAGAGTTAGTTCCCAGCAGATGCCCTGAAGTACTTCACCTTGTGTCTTTCATTCTTTTTCCTAGCAAATAATTCATCCATTTGCCATCTTTATATGGTGGCTGATGACACTGGAAATGGTTCAGATGTAAAATGAGCCCCTCTGCTTCTCGCCTAATGATATCATCTTGGCTCTGCCAGCCACCCTGTCAGGTCTCCTTCTTCATATAGGTGTCTGCAGGCTTGGTCATCTCATATCACCTCTTGCTCTCGCTCCAGACACGCAAGTACATTTATCCTGTTTCAGAGCTATCTCATCCTGTCACATTTTGTGCTCTAAAGGTACTTGCTAGGTTATTTGAGGTAAGCAACAGCTCTCCACACCTCACTGCCCAACCTAATGAGTCCAGCAAGTTTTAAAGCACATCTGCTTAAAGTGCTTTGAGTGCTTAACTCCTTCACGCCCATCCCTGCTCCCAGACAGGATTTCAGTGCTGTGCTAATTCGGCTCTTCCCATCTGCTCCCCATGGCCCCAGCACCAGTTCTTTGATGGATGGGGAGGCAGAGAGCAAAGAGCAGTGGTGGTTTCATGAACATCTTCTTCTATGGTGGGGCTGGCAGAGGGAACCTTCTCCTTCCTCTCCTGGCTTTGCCCTGTGAGGGCACTGACCTGAGCCACACACAACCCGTGTTCATGCCCTTGCTGGGCTCCCCAGTCTGGTGCACTGTGGTGCAGGAGAAACACCATGGGTTGTGTGAGGAGCTGTGGCAGGGAAAGGAGCAGTGCCCAAGGCACAGGAAGAAGGCTGTGCCTCCCCTTCCCTGCCCAAGTCCTGCTCCCTCCGGTCTGGCTCGCTGGTGATCTCGCACCCTCCGCCTGCTCTGCCCGGTACTGGCAGCCTCTTCCTCCTTCCTTGGCGCAGCTGCCCCAGCTCTCTCCATGGCTCGGCCATGCTCTCCTCATCTCCAACCAGAACGCTCTTCAAACCTAAACCAAAAACGATTAGGCAGGCTTAGGAAACAGCAAAAGCTTCCAAGGATTAACCGCTGACGCTTCCTGCTCCCCTTAGAGAGATCAAACCCTGGATGCTGTTAGCCCTGCAGCAGCAGCAGCAGCAAATGG
>NW_009943725.1:0-269 GCF_000696875.1 Nestor notabilis
CGAGGGAGAGCCGCCACCGCCTCCCGCCGCACGTTGTCCCCATGCCCCCTGCGCTGCCTTCACTTCCACCTGCCAACGCGCCTCCCAAGGCAGGTGGCAGCCACACAGGCTTTAAAATCCCTTCTCGGGCAGAAACCTGTGTTTCTGGGGAGAAGAGATCACCCAAAGCAGCAGTGCCCTGCCCCTGCTACCCTGCGAGGGCTGCCCCTCCATCTCCCTTGAGGGATACTGCCGCTGCGGCCAGCTCGGCTCCCCCCTTACCCGCCATC
>NW_009943725.1:300-5881 GCF_000696875.1 Nestor notabilis
AGCTCAGGACTGCAAAGCGTTTAACCTCTTACAGAGAAAGAGCCTGAAAAGACAGCAGTCTACCTCAGGAGGTGGAGGAGCCTCACCCAGGTATAGGGAGGTCTGAAAGAGTTGGGTCTCTGCAAAGTTTTCTTACATTTTGATCAAGATTATAAAGAGGAAAAAAAAAAAAGAAAAGAAAAAGAAATAAAAAGCAAGCCTCCTGACTCACTCTCTTCCCAAGACTGCCCCAGCCCAGGGCATTTTCTCTGCCTTGGGAAGTGTTGCAAAATTTGAGCTTGCCCCCGAGGTATCTCTCACTAATTACTGGATATCCTGGTTTTGTGTAAGGACACAGGCAGAACCTTCCCACAGGTTCTTCTCTACGGCATGGGAAAAAAAACTCGAAACACTGATTTCTGTTTCAGCATCCCCAGCAGACTGCTGTGAAGGGCTGATTGCACACTCGAGGGGATGGATCTCTTTCTGGAGCTATCCTCCCCAGCTCTGGGGCATCGCTCACCAGCAGTCTCTTAAGAAGCGAGGAATTTCAAAGGCAAAACCAGCCTCACTTTTAATATTTGCCCTCTGTACCTGGAGTTTGGGTCACTTTCAATTTTTTCCCCCTGTAATAAGGAAGGCTAAAGCTTTCAAATTAGAAGCAAAGACTGAGAGCTGTGTGAGATGAGGCCTGTTTGAGTTCGTACCGCTGCCAGCCGTGCTGCAAAGGGCTAATGAACTGGCTGGTGAAAGGCAGGGTACAGAAAATTACAGCCCTGGCCTTGACAAGAGGTAGCACAACCCTAATTACCATGTCAGCTTGACGCAAAGCAGATGCTGACATGGGCTGTAAGCCTCCATCCGTGGTTTATTCACACCAGGAGAGGCAAAACTGCTTCAGCTCTGAGATACTGAATAGCCCATGCCGTATCTACACATCCTCCAGTATCTACTGTACCTACATGTCTACATTTAAGACAAGGCTGGATGTGGTTCTTGGCAGCCTGATCTAGATTAAGATGTCCCTGCTCATTGCAGGGGGGCTGGACTAGATGGCCTTTGAAGGTCCTTTCCAACCCAAACTATTCTACAATTCTATGATTCTATGATCTTCTGCTCATTCCAGTCTCTTCTTTCAGTAACAGTCAGGCCGCAGGCTCCCATGAACAGCATATGCTCCCCAGTCCTGCATCCAGCTCTGTGACTGGGCTGCAGCTGGCCATTGTGATTCTTGCCACTCCTTCAAAGATAGATGAGATGATTACAGACTGTTTCTCTAAATTGTAAGAGACATTAAGTCAAGAATGAAGACTGCATTGAGCAAGAAGCAATGACTTAAGGATTTCTTCCTCAATAAATCATTAAATACACAGCTTGCACACAAATACCCACCTACTTTGATGGCCCTTTTCTGTCATTTCTGTAAATGAAAGCCTCTGCCAGAACACACATAAAGGTATCACTGAAGCTCCCGAACAGAGGAGTGAGCTCTGTCTTCGATCCTCTGAGTGTCTTTTCCTTTCCATACTCTCCCTTCTTGAGAAGTCCTGCTGATCTGCTCTTCAAGGGAGTCTTTATTCTCTGCCCAATTTTGCACAAAGGTATCAAAGGATTTTAGCATATTAAAACTTGCAACCGCATCAAGAATTTGTCTCTTTCCTTCCTCTCTCCTTGTTGCTGCAGTTTCATACCTGGGAGCTGCTATAACTCAGTCTTTACAAGAAGTAGGGTATTTCTTTTTAGAAGTTACTGAGCCATCTGTATACACACACAGTACATGTATATTCACACATAATTCCTTGAAAAAAAACCACATTTCCCCTCCTCCCTTCCAGGACAAAAATAAGAAACACCTTAAAATAACTGTAAATAATAAACCCCGTCACGCTAAACACTTCAAAGTGGAAGTGCAAGTATCTCAAGAAGCTTGGGGAACTACATATAATTATGAATTAGTTCTCGAAAACAGCCACAGATAATCTGTCAGATAATTCTTCATTCCAAATAGATTTAAAAATAATATTCCTTGTGATCTGGCAGAGAGAGTAACTGCTCACTGCAGTTCTCCAGGTAAAGCCTGCGGAGCGGGAGCATGCACGCCAAGCTGCTGAGATGAAGATGACTTTTTTGCCTTAGCAGTACCCACGCATGAGACCCCCACCTTTGCTCCCTCCCACCACAGCACGGCCCCAGGGGAGGCAGTGGCAGTACTGATGGGCAGAGCTCTGGAAAAACACATACTGGTCACCCCCTTGGGCCTCAGGGCAGGTCCCGATACCACCCAACATGCACCTGAAACACACAAGACACAGCTCTATACCCTTCCCTACTTGTGACACAGAAACAGACGGAGGAGGAGGTGTCTGAAAGAGCCGTGGGACTGTGAGGTAGGGGCTGGGGGAGAGAACGATGACTGGCTCTGATGGGGTCTCCAGCATGAACTTTAGGTTGCTCTGCTGGGGAAACACCCCTTGGAAGGTGGGAAGCACCTACTGCTGCAAGGACATCGTAGAACGCTCGACAGAAGTAAGACTTAATGGTAGAAATCTTGGCCACCATGAAACACAAACTTCCTGTGAGACCTGCTCCCTGCACAGAAAGTAGCAGCCTCAGGGCTGATGTGAGCTGACCTGCAGCACCTCCTTCCACTCCAGAACAGCCATTCAGCTTTCAAGTCCTTCACAGCAAGCACCCTTCCAAAAGCAGGCTGCTTGCAGACAGCCTGGGAACTGTGAAGCAAGGGATCCTGAGGAGAGACTGGGTAGCAAAGTTAGCAGCTAACATGCCAGAATAGCTACAGAGAGCAAGCAAGGAGTGACCAGCTCATGCCTATAGCAGAAGAGGAAAGAAGAGCTGGTAGCAGCAAGGACTGATGTATCTAGAAGGAAAAGACAATGTTTCTTGCTTGTTCCTTCCAAGTGTTGCAAGGCCAACAGAGGTGGTCATCTAGCTTACAAAAGGCCTCCACCAAGTGAAATGCTGGCATTGTGGCCTGCATACAGGTAGCCTTTCTTCCAGATGAGGATGGGACAAGCCACTGAGACGTGGTAATGACCCCAGTACTCAAAGTGGCAAAACAGAGAGGTCTGGCATACTACATTTTTCAGCCTCGGTTCTCTATTTTGCACTCATCAAAGGAGTAACGCCGTCACTGCAGATTGTAGTTATCTGCTGCAGGCTCCAGCCATGAGACTTTGGATAACAACGGCTGGATGCAGCTCTCAGAGTATTTGTAGACATCATGTGTGCTACGTGCAGAGTGAAGCGTGTGCAGCGCTTGGCCTCAGAAACCCAAGCAGCCCTCATTTGAGAAGGTGCTGGGAGCAAGCCTATTTCACCAAGTCCAATCACTTGGACTGTCTGCCCCTTCAGGACATCCTCGTTTGCTTTAGTCTTCCCTTCTTCACCCACTGACGATTACAAATGAAGAGGAAAGCAAAGAACAGAGCAAAGAGATGAACCTGGAGAACAGCTGACAGCATTTTTGCCAAGCACAGTGCACTCACATGGCAGGACTCAGGTGCCTACAAGAGAGTGGGCCTGGAACAACTTGATGCAAGCAGTAGCCTCAAGCTGCTTGTGTCAAAGTGTCCAAGAGAGTGCAATGGCTTTGAGGAATCATCTAGCAACGTCTCACAGTCCCCTGCTACCTTCCTCATTAAACCTCAAACAAAGCTGCGGGGTGTGTTAGTGCGCTCCGGCTAGTCTTTCCCAAGGGGCGAAGGGAAGAGCTGGAGTCAAAGACAGTGCAAAGGGCTGGATTCAGCGGTAAAACTTAAAAATGCCAATAAAGGGAAAAAGCAGCAGCTGAAGGAGAAAGAGTACAAAGTCCCTTTTGTCACCACGTAACATACAAAACTTGGCATACTACACTGCTAAGATAGTAGTAGTCAAGAGCCAGCAACAACAGCTTTCCCCCCACAACTGTATACAGTGTTTTCTCTAAAGGCTGAATACTTGAATGCCAGGGATAGCTGCCCAGATAGCACGGTGCCACTAGGCTAGCAGACCATCTGGACAGCGAGAAGTGCCTGGAGCAAGCTTTAGACCCCTCACAGCATCAGTGGCATAGACAGCTCTGCTGCTAGGCCCCCAAGCTTGAACACGAGCGTGCCAAGAACCAAGAGGCAAGGGACCGTGATGGCAGGGTTTGTCCTCATCACCTTGTGACTGGGATTTTAGTATTCCCATAAAGTGCAGCAAGACTGTGGAAGGGGGCGGGGGGAAGTGAACCACTGGTTAACTCTCCTTCTACTCCTAGTGTGGCTGAGTAAAGCCCAAGTGTCTCCTAAGCGCCACTGCAGAGGACACTTCTTATTCTCAGAAGCCAAGTTGCGCTTGAATGAGAGGCGGGCTGAACCCTTGGGAGGGAGACAAATATTTTTAGCCTTTGCACCAAAGCCTTCTCTGTCTCCGTCTGAAATTAAGCCTAAGGACCTGCTGAGAAACCTTTCTGAAAACGTCTGCTACTCAGACTATTTATGATATTATATAAATACAGTAATACTACTACAGCATAAACTTTTTGGGTTTGGGGTGGGAGGAGGTGGTGGACTACTGATGAAAGAGTATGGCAGCAATGAAAGCATGGAGTCTGCATTGCAGGCAGGCCATAAAAACAGTTGAACCATCTATCATACTTCATAAGTCTCTATCAATTATTTTCTCCAACGTCTTTCATTTCAGTATGGCACTGGTCTAAAGACAATGAAGAGGCAGGCCATCATGCAGATGCTCATCTTTGTTCTCCAACCTGCACTTAATTAATTGTGAGTTGCTTTACAAATAATTCAGGACAATGCTTCCACTGCACATTGCTGAAGTCTGAGACAGTTCCTATGCTTTTACTTCCCAGAACACGTGCAAAATGCACACCTCTGCCCGGCTGTTACAACAACAAAACCCAGCCTCTGTGCTGACCGACTGTGGGAAATCAGACAAATGAGAGGTTGCTTTTTCTTCCTGCCCATTCCCCCTTCAAGTAATCCTCTGCTCTGTCACGTCATTCTGTTTAAAAACCTTAAAATATAGATGTTTATCATTAATATGTCACGTGAGGCAACCGTGCCCAGTCCTGTGATGGGCAGATAGACAGGGCTCGCTCTCAGAGCCACATGTGATGACAGCTTCATGGTGATGACAGCTTCAGATGCTGTATTTCTCATGTTAGGAAACAAAGTTACTGATTTATTATTTTTAATAAAATAATTGCTTTAATGCAGTATTTAAAATAATTTTAAACATCTGCTCAATAAGATACAGTACACAAATATGGAAAATGCTGCACTTTACATAAAAAGTAAAGCTAAGCATTTAATTATACAAAACAATTTTGCCTGATGCCATCAATATCTTGCAAACTATAGCTTACTCAAAGTACTGCTCTTTTTTATATATATATATGCTATATATACATATATAAATAATTTACAGCATTCATTTACTAGATTTGTTTACTACTGTTCCAACAAAAAAACCCATAACAGATTCAAAACACTGAATTTGGTAACTATCTCTGCAGTGGTTCTGAAAGTGGAAGGTGTTTGAATCATCGCTTCAGGTTTCGAAGTAGCATGCCAAATAACCATAGGAAGGTCATTTC
>NW_009943725.1:5895-68436 GCF_000696875.1 Nestor notabilis
AGGAAGCCATTCAATATAGTCAGTGACTTTCCCACCGGTCCTGGGAAACAGCCATGCCATACAGCACTGTGTGATGGGAGGAAAAATGTTTGGAGGCTGGGGAGAAGGGTGACCCGGACGGCTTTCCTTCCACCACAAGACAAGGCAGTCTTTACCAGCAAGTAGAAAATCTCTGTATCTATCCCAGCAGTCTTAATAATCCAGAGCCCTCCTCCTTCTCACTGAATGGAAACCAGGCAACTGCCTAAATACTTTCTATTTTGTAATTTTCCCTGTTACAGCACATTAAGGTGTTAAATCAGTATTCTCAATAAAGCAGTGAATCCTGTGCTTTGCAAACACTGCTTTTCTCATTAAGAGAGTCTCCAGCTGCAAAGTTACAATACATCTCAAGCTTTTCCATTTCTGTAGTCAGTAAAGGTTGCTTTTGTTAATTTCTTTCTACATCTATGCTCAAGTTCAATGCTATCTTTTATTATCTATAGAAAGATAATCTGTTTCTTCTGTTTCCTCTTCCCATTTAAGGTCTTTCATTCCTTGTACTCAAGTTTAGTAACTGCAGATTTTCCCCAGATGCTGAAGTATGTCCTAACTACACTGTCTGATCAATAAAGAACAACCAATTTGTTCATCTTCCCAAGTCACTTCCTTGGAGGAAAGGGGGAGGGCAGTTGAGGCAAGGTGAAGGGGAGAAAACACCCCTTGTTCCTTCTGCTTGATACTTTGCTCTCCACAAATGAGCATCCAGTAGTAATTCTAAACCCAAAAATTTAAGGAGATGCTGAGCCTGTTAGGCAATACATCAGCATGTTGACTGACTGCTGGTTCATGTTTAAATACAGTTGCCATGCTATGCAGTGCCTTTAAAGTGTTACTTGTTTCCCTAAATAAAGTTGGATTCAAAGAAGGCACTACATGTAGAACAGATGTGGCAGACTCTAGAGTACTGAAGCAAGTGACATACATGAACTAGGGACACGCATCAAGCCCTCAGACCCTGCATGACAGTTAAATGCAAGCAGGTAGTCAAGTGCTTGTGTGTGCAGCGCTGTGTTTTCACTGGTTTACAGACTGGTTTAAGCCAAGTATTATTAAAACCCCTACAGGTGCTAGGTTAGGTATTTAATAAAAATGTTTATCTGTAAACAAGAGTTATCCTTACAACGGATCATTTTCCAGAAATTGGAATTTCAAGACAGTGCAACAATGCTTCAGTGTTTTCTTTGGCAGTAGACAGCAAGGTGAAATGTAAAATTTGAATCACTTCAGAAGAGCATGGTACAAGGTTAGAGAATGCTTCATCTCCCTCTCTTGTTCCATGCAGAATATCAAGTCCCTGAGACAGACACGGGTTATTCTTGGACAGAGCAGCTGTTTCGTAAGGCTAAAACCCGATGATCCAGGAGCAACTCCATTGCCATTCAAACCCTAAATGGGGGAGAGAAAGAGAAAAAATTATTAGAATTCCATGTAAATACATGTTTTTAGCTGAACTTGTTGGATTATACTGCCTACTTGCATAAACCTAGCCTGATGATGTTCAGCTTTACATGTTGAAACCCAGTCCTTGCACATTAGATACCTTAAAAGACAAAGCAAGCACTTGCCAGCTAATGTTTTATTTCAGTCAAAGCAGCCAGAAAAATTCCTTCTTTTTGAAAAACCTTTCTTTAAAACTATACTATTAAGGTCAGATGAATAAGTGCTGTTTCACTGAAGTCATACAACACAGATGCTTGCACTGAGAAAGGACAAGCTAACTATGAAGAAGATACTACCACAGTTCCTATGCAGAGCCCCAGGTTGTGCACAGCTCTTATTCCCACTTGCAGACACCTAAGATGTTCGTATCTCTTTCTGAAGACGACCATCACCGTGAGTGGGCTCTGGCCTTGGAACACAGCCAGGAGAAACTCCTACCCTGGCCATCACCTGTGAATTGTCCTTTAAGGGAGCAACAAATACACACAGTCGAAGCATCCGCATGTTCAAAATACTGTATCTGAGCCTATCCATCTCAGTTGGCTGCCTCACTTGGTTATGAAAGCACAACTGGTAGGAGATGATGATATTGGGTAGTTACACATTCGGGCTACTGGAATGAGCAACCCCCACGCATTCCAAAATGCCCCAAGATTTATTATTAGGGTCAGGGAGGAGGAAGATTACCATGAGCTGCACAATAGACTGGCTACTTATCTTGGAGCCAATCTATGCTACACAGCCAGCCTCTTATCACTACTGGAGGGTTCTTGGTAATGAATGCAATTTGTACAAATACGAGTGCTCAGTCTCTGTAACTTCAGGAAGGCAATGCCTGCCAGCATCAACACCACTTGGAGATGGTGTTGCTTGGATGCCGTGTTAACTATATCAATTCTTACCCTAACACTCTCTGCAAGACTTCTGCAAAATGACTTTGCCCACTTTGCTTAGAGAAATCTGGTTAAAACCCCCATATATTAGAAACAAATACCAGTGCTGGACTGTCTATAGCAGTGAATGCCACTGTTGTTTGGGGGGAAGCACTGAAATTTATTTAAAAAATAAGAGAGATTCACCAGAGAGCACACACTAACCACAGAAAACCCAGGGCATATTGCAGAAATGGAAGCTGTATTTCTTACTAGCAGCATGCAGGGTATTCAGCACCATTTCATTTGCTTTACAGTCGATACTATTAAACACTACGAAATGCCATCATTTGAAACTTTCAGTTTGTTAAATGGCTTGGAACAAATGTGTGCGTGGGGAAGACTGCTGGCCACGTCGCACAGAGAGGGCACTGCTGGCCTGGTAAGACACAAAAGGGTCACAGTTCAAGTTTGTCATATGACAACCCTGAAGGATCCAGGGAAAAGATAACTCTGCAATGCAGCTGCCAGCACGGGTTGAAAAGGAGGTCAATCCAACAGGATGCAGCAGAAGGCCCCAGGCAATGTTATAAATGAAACAAACCCCAAGGGTTTTCAGTAACCCAACAGCAATGTCCTTTATAATTCAAAGAACTTTATTGAGGTGAAAGTATTTTCTCTCTAAACACTTATTAGACTAGAAGTCTTACCTTTAAAGGGACACCAAACACAGCCACCTCAATCCTGTTCACTCCCTTACATAAACGAGGCAGGCAGCAAAAATCCCCCAGCGTGCTTTGGATGCTGCTGGGAGCTGCAAGATGCTACAATAGGGCAGAAGTGCTATGCTGTCTGCATTTGAGACAGAGTTATGGATTTGTTTATTCTTAAATTATTACCCATCAGGCCCAGAACAGAGATGTAAAGTGATGTTATGCTGTAATAACACATCCAAAGCTTGTCCTGGAATCCTGTTTGCTAAAACAGACAGTTCATGCTTCTAAGTTCCATGCAGCAACACACCAGTTTATCGGAGCTACTGAGTAGACATTACAGGGGCCAGGGGCTCTTTGAAGAGTTACTGAATAGATTCAAAGCAACCAACAGCTACTACCACATCCACGTTAAAAGAAAAGGTCTTTCTCTCAAAGGCTAAAATGGTTTAAAATTAAAGAAGCCAACCGACAGCCTAGGTCATTCCAGACCAGACTGGGACTGTGTTGGGGAACTCACTTGAATTTATAGGGAGATGAGCACTAACTCCTTTCAGCTACTGTCCTCCATAGCTGCATCAAAACACTGGCCTTTCATGGTTTGGTTTTGGACCAAGAAGTGGATGGCAATGTACTGCCTAACTTTTTGTAATAAAATATTTAGAGAACCAGAAGTTCTTGCTGGGCAAAAGGTTGATCTTGTCTGGCCCTAGGCAACAGCCAGAAGTCCTCTCCTTTGCATCTCATATACCCCTTCCTGCACAGAAGCTCCCCCCACACTGCTTCTGAGACCTTAAATACTCTGTTTAGAAAACCAGTCCACTCCCTGCTCCCAGACATCTCTATTAGGTTCCTTCCAGTTGGGCAGCAGATGCTTGCATCTTGCTATTTGGGGGATTCTTCACTGCAAAAGTCTTCAGTCTATCCAAAGACAGATTTGTGATCCTCTTCTGAGGGGAAGTGCAAAGCACTACTTTTCAACCAGGCTACAGGCAAGTACAAAGATAAGTGAATATAAAGTGTATCCCTGTAGATCCAATGTTAGCAAAGGGTACTGCCACCAGCCTGCAGTCCCCCCTCCTGCAACATCTAATTATTAGTGCCTTAACTAGCAACTGATGTCAGCCATATCCTGGAGTTCTGGCTTTTCACTGAACCCCCAGCACCTTGCTTTTCTTCCAAAAGAGAAATGACACAGAGACATGCATCCCAGGAAGGGTAACTACCAGCACAGATACTACCAGTCAACCTGGGTATCAACAGCTGACAGACCCTGTTCATATGCCAGGTAAGGTACTGTGGCAACGGCACTGGAAACTACCCTTCAAAGTAACAAGAACACTAGCTGGCTTAAAAACAGCCCCAGGAGGCCACAACAGCAGCAGTCCTGCTTTTGGCCTACCCTCAGAGTCAAGCCAAATCAGCAACTTTGCCAAAGCAACATGCTGTCACCCATTCTTGATCCTTAGAGCATTTTATACACAGATGACAGAGATCAGTTGCTCTCATTGACCTTGGCAGCAGAAGATACTGTGGAGCTCCTGTTGTAGTCCCACGTCTCTTGTGCAGCTAGTTTTGTTGAGAGGTTGCTCTTGAAACCTGTTTTATGGTCTCTAGAGCTCTCTCCAGTGGCTGGACTGAGAATTAAAGTTGATACAGAGCCACAGCTTGCAACAAGGCTCTTAATATACCTGAGCTACCATCACCACCTTATTCCTAGTCTCTGAGGTACCTGGAGTATGTGATCTACAAGTCTGGATTGTAAATATTGACAAGGATATCAAAGTTGCTCAGAGCTATTCTACAGGTCCTGATACAAAGCTCGGATGGGTCAGCAGACAACTTCCCATCAAGTTTGGGTCAGGCTCAGTGAGCTGCTCCTGGCAGAGTACACGCTCCCTTCTCAAATTCAATGGCTTCACACCAGTCAGTTTCAAAACTTTAAACCCTCGAGAGGGGGGCACTTTAAGGGGGCAAAGTGTTCAATCAAAAGTCAAGCCAAAAGTTCTCATTTAAACTTTTGGTGTGGCACAAACATATCCCAGTCCCAGAGCCAAGATCCTAAGAGAGCAAACTGTCAATGCAGCTCTGCTGCATGTTACAGAAAACACCACCAGCAGAAGGAAGCAAAGTCATGAGAGCTTTCAATGACATCTCCAAACACTGAAAAATTTCAGCTGTGTGCAGCACAGACATTGTTGAAGGTGGTAAAAGCACTGAGTGAATCGCAGCTAAAAGCATCGCAGCTAAAAGCATCGCAGCTAAAAGCACCCAGGTTCAACCCCCAGCCCTGTCACCTGCCGTCACACTGAGGTTCGTGGTATCTAGTGTACCCTATATGGCAGTTTCCCGGCTGTAGACACATTCCTGTCTCACAGGAGGAAAAAAGGTTAAAAAACCATTAACACATTGTGGAGCACATAAACGCTTTCCTGAGTCTCCCCCAGCAGCAATGGGAAATGAACAGACCCTGTCAGAATTGTGACAGTTTTGCTTGTACAAATAAGCATCTAATTTAAGCCTGAGAAAACAAAGTGAAAGAAGTTGATAATACTTTGGTTACAAGCCAGCCTACTGATGCTCCCTTTTCTAACAAACCTCAGCCTAACAGAAACAGTCCCGCATTCACACTACTAAATACTACATTACTCAATATTTATATGACTCTTTTTTAAAAATAAAGTTGGTTGTGTTAGGTGGTTGGAGTTTTGGGGAGTTGGGTTTTTTTTAACCCTATAGACCGTTAGCATAGATCAATCCAATGACTGAAAGGCTTTAGATCTCTTTCCAGGCTGCTCCTCATGCAGCTGAAAACAAACATGTATATTTATGATGTTATCTGCAGGACGAAGCTGTCAGATCTATATAATAGAGAACTCTATTCAACTACACATTTTTCCTCAGATTTCATTGCAACATTCCTACAAGTCCTTTCAAAAGTAGGCAACAACATGTTTTACATATTGAAACAAATTACTGCGAATGTAATGTCAGTTTATTCACTATTATGCCCAAGATTCATGTACGCATGTCACTTCATATGGGTACATCAGATACTTAATCTGTACCTGGAGGTAATGAATACTACACAAATATGTCATGTTAGTTAATAGACAATTATTGAGCTGAAATTTTCTGGCTCTTTGCCACTTCATTTTAAGCAATGTATTGTCAACTAAATTATAAATCTCTTGACCCTTCACATGTCATCAACATTTGCACGTTACCAATATGTTCAGCCTAAAGCTACAATGCAATTAGTCATTTAAATTGCAGATCTCTTTCACACATATGAAGAATTAAGTTCATCTCTAGCACAGAGAAGGCACAATATGGGCCAATGAACTGTATTTCTGAAGTGTGTGAATGGCAGACGAGAATATTTTTGCCTATTTATATGGGGAAAAATTCACATCAATTGTATGGCCTAGACTGACAGCAGCCAGGAAAATCAGCACTGAAACTGAAACTCTCTAGCTGACAGGGTTGTACTTAGTTAGATAAGCACATATATATGTGCTTATCTTGCAGCAGATATTAAGATGTTGAAGCCATATTTTATAATCGCAGTAACACTTTCAGCTCCCCTCTTTCCCCAAGGTATGACCCCACTGTAGACTCTTCGATTGTCTGATAACTTGAATAAGAACCAGAAACTGAATCAAGAGTCTGCATATGTTATGCATAAGCAAAGAACCTTCCCCCCACCCCCCGCCTTCCCCAAACCAACACCGCCCTCCTATATCACTTTAGACCTATATGCTGCGGCAAAGGCTGGTATTGACACAAATTGAGAGAAATCCCTCAAGTGCAGAAACAGATTTTGTAACCTGGCTCTGAACACCTGCTTACATGCAAGTAAGCCTAGGTCCAACTTAAACTGATTGCTTTTAAATTCATTTTCTGCAGCTTTTAAGAAAATCTTTTAGCAGACTATCACATACCACTGCCAAGCACCAGCCAGCAGCCTCTCTGCACCCCATGGATATACAGGGAACAGCAAACCCATCATCATTTGCTACAGAGCCAACTTCTGCATTTAATTCACCTTTAGACACAGTCACATCCTTAACAATACCAAAGTTGATGAATTATGCTAGTGGGTCCTCTCATCAGAAGCGCTTATGGCCAGAAAAATGGCAGTAACTTCTACAGCTACTGCTTTTAAAAGTGTAAAGCCACATAACCGTTAACTATCATACATCCCTCCTGCAAATGCCAAAAAACCTGAATGTGATTTGATTGTCACACAATGGAAAAAAAACCCAAAACAATCTCTCTTCTCCAATCATTAAGAAGAGTTGAGGTTTTCTTTCATTCTGCAGAAAAGGGCTTGCTGCTCAAAGGTTTAGTTCTTCCTAGGTCACCCTAAAGAGCGTTTCTAAAGCTTAAACAAGCACCATATATAGAATACGTTTAATCAGCATGCATACCAGCATCCTAAGCTGTAAAGCAAGATAGGTAAGTTTAAGTTCTGCTAACAATGATCAGATGTGGCAGAGACCTAGCCCTAGAAGAGATTCGGAGAGTCATTTTCTCCACTCACAATCAATATTAAAAATGAAACAATGACCAGAGTGGTAAACAAGACATTTCTCCCATTTCTTGCCAAATTCTTCCCAGAAGAATACAAGCTTATTTGTGAACTGCTGTGTTAGATCACCCTGGAAGTATCACACTATTTTAAGCATGTTGGCCAGAGCTAGGAGTTTGACAAAAAGAGAGTCCTTGAACGGCTCTGCACTGACCTCAGGATGTCAGCTGCAACATTTACTCCTGTAGCAGCTACTTGCAGTAGCTTAAGTTTCCACAGCAGACCTAGACTACAGGTGGTAAGGCAAGACAGCAGCCAGCCTTGGCAGTGGACAGAACAGCCACAAACAGTATCTGCGAGGAAGAAATTTCCTTTGCCACTGGATCAGGCAAAAGAAAGAAGAGACCCTAGATCTATGCCGAGTCAGTCAATGTGACCAACCTGGAAGAAGGCAAGTGAAGGACACACCAACAGCAGCACTTCAGGCCAAGACAGACTGCACCATTTCCAAGTAGTTGATGTAAAAATTACATAGAAGTGCAGGCATCCAACTGAGTTTTCCTGTATAAAGTAGGATGATGGTCCAACCACAGTCTTCGGAAGCTGACCATAAGAGCAACAGCCAAGGCTCCTAACTATATATAGGCTTTTTCCCCTCCCTGCTGCATGATACTGCACATATATACAGCTCTCAGTTCAAGGCCAAAGACTACCTTTGACCCAGGACACCTTTGGATAGAAGGAAAGAACGTTTAAGGGCTCAGAACTGCAGTCTGTTTCTCACAGAAATAAGCTTTAAATATCTGCAAGGGTTTTCAAACTTTTAAGACTCCACAGTTACAGTGAGAATGAGACAAAGCTGTTTCCAAATAGCTTTGTCATCAGAAAAGCAATAAAACTTAATCCAAAAATATCTTTGACTATTTGTCAGCACTGGAAACATTATGAGGCATGTTACCAACCAATAAAGACTATGAGACAGAACACAGAATTGGGAAAATGAGTCTGTGGCTTCAAGTTTACTCTTTTCTGATTTGTTTTAGAAGTGTTCTCCCTTTCTCAAGATGAGTTATTTTTCAGTTCTTCCCACCCTTCAATTTATTACTGTTCACCACATGCCCCCAAACTGAGGAAGGGAGGAGAAGAGGTGGGTAAAAAATACACAAACCCGAAAACACACATGAATCAAATCCAAAGGCCTCTCCCCTTCATTGTATCCAAAAGTGTCAAGAGGGACCACAATGAGAGAGATGAAGATATCACCACTTCTAGAATACAAGTAGCAACTATTAACACATTTTCACAATAGAAAGATTTTCTTACCAGGGCTTTCTCAAACTGCTGTTTCTGAACAATACCATTCAAATGTTAAGTTGCAGTGAAAAGAACAAGCGGAACTACCCAAGCAAGTGTTTCCAACAAGAAGGAGAAAAGAACTCCCATTATACTGATGCCTTTTTTTTTTTTAATTAGCCTTATTTTTCCATTCCACGAACATCATGTATTTGCCCCTATTGCTACTTCAAGTTTAGGGATACATAAGCAATAATCATGGCAAGATAGAGTGCACCCTTTTTATATTGCTTTTAGGTCCAAATTAGTTGACAGAGACTCCTTGGGGCAAGAACCCGTTTCTTTATTTGTTACCTGCCACACTATGAAGTGATGTGGCTGCTGGTAAGCAGGCTTCTAGCTGTAAAGCAAATGCTTGTGTCACCACATGTGCTAGTTCCCAGATTAAAATAATCCATAATAGGTCTCCCTAAAAGACCAAGTACAGAAAGCAGAATTTAAAATAACAAGATAAGATGAATGTGCAGGAATCAGGCATTCAGCTATCCCAGGAAAAAGACTTTCCAGAAAAGATGCAAAGTCAGGTGGCACAGTGCAGAGAAACAGATACCTAGGGCTGAAAAACCATCCCAATTAAATACAGATACTTGTCTGTTGAGAAAGGAAACATGCTATGCTAACAAAATGCTGTTCTTAGCCCTTCACACTGCAACAGAAGGCAGCAGATCCATACCAACACAGTCTGCTAAGCTGCTCTCTTCCAGTACCCATTACATTCTGGTACTGAATAAAGAAAGGCAAATAAGTAACAAATTTGCTTATGGAGTTTCACTTTTTTAATACATACTGTAACTGATTATTTCTTCCCTGTCTCCCCAAATACCTTAGGGCTTCTTTTTACATCAATAATGGCTAGAAACAATTCCTTTCCTTTAATTACTGCAGGAGGCAACGGTAACAAGCAGCTGAAGAGAGTCAACTTCGCTCTAACATGGATGTAAGAGATGCAAACATTGTACAGAAAACATTATCCAAGGAAAGTTGAAGTCTTAAGTTAAAAAAACTTAATGCAGTTAGCACCAGTGATTTCATTCAATACTGTCAGAAGATCACTCATATCCAGGAATAACTTCTTCCATCATTCCTGTCTACCAAGACACCAAGCTTGAAAAAAAGGTCACAGGAGTATTATGCACAGATTTACTCCTTGCCATTGCAGTCAGAAAGTTCTGACATTTAAGGTTATTTGGGAGTAAAGCTGTCTCTATTTGCAATTTGAAATGAGAAAGTACATCCTGCCTGCTTAAATTATTCTCAGACAGGTTGCCCAAAAAGATGATTTTAAAGATGCCCAAATGTGTATCAGCCTAAGGCCATATTGTACTTGCTTTCAGTTTCAAAGACCTCCTTTCATCTTTGAAGAATGGAATGTTGTTTACTGCTTAGGATGTTTTGCCATGTTATCATGAATGTATTACAAATGTTCTGCTTCTTGAATTAGAGTATTTGTCAAAATCATTCTTTATTCTACATGAGAAGTCTTAAGCCCTTTATAAATCCTTCTCAGATATATTTGGACACTTAAACATCTAAATCTAAACATCCCTCTCAAGTTTGCTACCCTGCATAATTTCACAAAAAAGAAAAAAAGGTCTGCAGAGAATTGCTTTCTGGTAGCATGAAGCCTAAGTACTAGGCACTGGAAGAATGCAAGATTGCATGCGAGAGAAGTAGTTTCACTGGCAGAATTGCTTCCACCTACTGCCCTTACAACTCAGTCTAGTAAAGCAACCTATCTGAGAAGCACCTTAAAATACAGCAGGTAAATTTGTGACAATGAAATACTGCCAAGGCTTATGGTCAGTTTGAAGCATGTTATGCCTGTGTTCTTTTAAACTGGCAATGTAAATAATGGATCACCTCCTTTTAATAGCAACACTGTTATCTGTCTCACTCTGGCACAATCTTATGAAGCTTTTAATAAAGCAGACACACCGCAGACGATGAGAAATAACTGAAAAGTACCTAACAGGCAGACTTGTTAAATATTCAGAAACAAATCCGGCAATAATTATAGAAAACCACTACGAAGAACAGGAATAGTTACTCAATAGAAGCTTGGGGGAAGAGGAGAAAAGGATGGGGAAAATCATTCTTCTGCTAGACTCATTTTTTCAAGTTTTTCCAGTGGTATTATAAAAAAGTAACTATACCTTCAGCTTGATGTGAAAGTACATTAAAAAACTTCAAAGAAATGAAGAATAGCTGCTCAAAAGCTGGGAATGCTGCTTTCTGCAGCTTGTTAGGTACAGATTCCTTCAGTTGCAGTAAATGAAGCATTGAAGGAGCTAATTGTGCCTCCATGTCAGGAAAAAAATAAAAATCAGAGAAACAAGTCTACCTCGGCTCCTTACACAGGTCTCTTCTCACAGTCCAGGTTGTACCTACAGGACAGATGCCACCATTGTCTCAATTACATTGCAAATTACTGAGCTTTATACAAGGTCTTTCCAGACTACAGTATGCAAAAATGCTGGAGTGTTTTCAATCCTAGCATCTATTTAAGCTTCCTAAGCTTATAATGAAAATAACGAAAAAGACTTAATGAAAAGGACTTAAGGTTTATCAGAAAGGACAACTTTATCACCACTTCCTTCACATAAGAGTTACTTTCCAGGCTTCCGCTCACTGTGTTTGGGTCAGCCACCAACTAGCCATCCACTCAAGCAATACCAAGGCTTCATGAGAAAAAGGGGCAAAACTGGCAACAACACGTGAATGACAGCCTGCAACACATCACTCCTGTCTCCAGCCAAGATTATGACCTCTAACAGAAGCAGGCTGTCAGTCTCCTTGGAAAGAACTTCCGTCCCCTAAGTTTCCCAGGTCCCAGAAAGTCAATCTCCAGCACGACACTAAGAGATTTGTTCAGACAAAGATTTGTTAAAAGCACCTTCAAGGCAATTTTAAAATGCAGCACAAGCCATAAAAGATAATCTGTCTTACTGCAGGAACTGAATGGTCTAGCTTTATTTATTTATTGGTTGGTGGGAGGGCTCTAGCCAAGGTGAACTCACGGTATACTTGAAAAGAATGCCTATGCACTATGTATGGAAAAAAGTCCACAGTCAAATGTGAAAGCAAGAGCTATTTCAAAAGCCATCCAAAACAGCCATTGTGAGCAAAACCGAGGGGCCATAGCAACTAGCTGCTGTGAAGGATCACCACAGCTTTGTCACCCTCCAGTGCAGATGGAAGTTTCTCTGAGCCATCATTTCATTCAGTGCTCTTACACACAGTGTTCTTATCCACAATTCTTCCTATACACACAAGTAAATATCCCCATCAAATTTACCAGAAGCAATCCTTTCACGTATCTAATGCACAGACTAATTTTCTTACAGTATGAAACCAGCCATTTTGTGTAAGAGAATCCTCATTTCTTCCTACAAGGAAAGACAAAAATAATTCAGTATGAAGATTCAACACCATGCAAGTAATTGTAAGCCATCTACATACCTCCAGCCCAGATCCAACGTTTGCTGAATCCAGTGGTCTTTTCTTCCTAGATCCAATTGCTGCCAAAGCTGTGAGGTTGGCTTCTCTTTGTTGCATTTGTGCTAACTCCAACTGTTGCATCTAATTTAAAAAGAAAACACCTACATTAATTATGACACACAGTATTCTACAGGTCTTGTTCTCTTTATGGCAACTTCAGACAGCTCTGCAGCCCCTACCGTAGGAATGTAGTTCACAGGATCTTCTCCTGTCTTTCTAGACACTTTTGACAGATTCCAATACTCGGTCATGCTTAGAGCCTTGAAATGCTAATGGCCCTATAGGTAACACAGGGTAAGTAACACTTTCCATGGAGTCTGCATTGTGGTATCAACACAGCCTTAACAGGAGCCTTGCTGCTGGTTCCTCAGCTCATAAGCTTTGCCATTTCTGATTAACAAAAACATTGATCAGGACTGCTCTGAGGCCAGATTAGTATTAAAATTTGAAGTTACCAAGTTCTATGAACTGTGCACATTCTTAATTCAAAATCTCAATTCATGACTGCACAAACAAGACACTCAATTTCTTCTTGCTGTATTAACTGAACCCAGCACTCAATATTGCTATTTTGAATCATTTTATAATCCAAGTGAACAGGATGCTGTCGGTTCACTTCTTTTCTTTTCCCAGAACACATTTGAATGTGCAGGGATACCTGAAGCAAGTCAGAGATACACTGCATGTATTTATTCTCGCTCACCTCCAAAAGCTGTTCAACACAAAAGAATCCTTACAGACAACCCCTCAGGTAAATTTGGATTGGGAGAAAAACCCATAGTCAAGAGGATTAAGAAAAAAAAAAAGTTTAATGTTTGCATTTCGAGGTACATACTCCTTCATTCTATTTGATAACTATAGATACCAGGTGCTCTAGAGCTCAAACTCGTCAAGTCTGCTAATAGGCTTAAGTAGCTTGGATTGGCCACCTTACTAATGCAACCACACGGCTTTCAGATCTGCCAGCTGTCCCACTTGGAGCATGGATGGAAGGCAATACTCTCTTCTCTGTAGAGAAGGAAGCTTTTCTGTTTACTCTGGTTGAGGTTGTCCTTAAACATAAACCTCTGGGTTCAATGCTAACCCTTAGGTGATCTGACATACAACTAGAGCAGCCTCCTAGCCCATGCTCATGTTTCAGTTATGAAAAAAACACTGTTTGCAAGTCAGCTTTGATCACACTATGTAGGCTTTTACTTACAGAAATGCAGTAGTACTTCTTCAGTGCTAGACAGCATCATTCACTTATCAGACAACCTATTCTTGCTTTTGTGTGCAATGAAACCACTTATAACCTTATTTACCAGAATTAATTCCATTCTGAGTGGAGGTTTGTTTGTCTTTGTTTCAAGGCATATAGCATTGCTTTCAAGAATATTTTAGAGACTGTAAGGTTTTAGGCCCGTTAAACTTGAAAACTTCCGGTGTTCTGCAATTGTCTGAGGTTACGTCCAGCCAGCCTACTTGCATAAAATGCTTAAGATAAACTTCTCTTTAATCTCAGTCTTAAGTATGTAAGTTTATATTCAGGAACACACTGCAAACAATCAGGGAGGGGGAAAATAAGACTAAATCCAAAAAAGTAACCCAAAACTTCATAAGCTCAGTGAAACACTGAGGCTTAGGAACTATTTTTATGTGACATCTTCATCACTCCCTGTGTTGATCATGAACAATAAAACAGATAAAAAAAATAAGAGATAAACAACAAATAAACCAAGATTCTTCAGCAGTGGCATGTGCTCACTTCCAGCCTCAGCTGCCCAGGCCTCCAACGCCTGGAGCCACCGCTGCTTACAGGCAGCTACAGAGCACCCCTGTAGAAGTACACCTTCCTACTAGCAATGTAGTTCAATTGTCATGGTAGTTACATGTACACTATGGTCTTCTTGCCAAGAGAAGAGACACTACAACATGCCATGCACATGGCATCCCTCTGGGGCAGACTGATTTCCAAAAGGCTCCACTGGCAAAGAAAGCCAGAAGGGGGAAGATTATTTGCTTTACTTTTAAGAATTACTACACTTAAAATGAAGAAGACTTTTAAAACCATTAAACTTAAAACAAGAAAACAAACCAGAAACCTTTATTAGCCTAACCTTGTGCTTTCATCCCTGGGAGTCATTAGAAAACATATCCCCCCCTCTCTGTCAACCCCTAGAAAACACATAAAACCAGCTTCAGTGCAGTTAAATATGTCAAAAAGGGGTGGCTGCTGAACATCTGGTCACTGGCTTGAAGAGCATTGAAAGAAGACCCCATCACCCTTTCACAGCTGGTGTTGATGGGCAGCCATGGTAAAGACTGAGGACAAGGGACTTTTTACAAGGGCATGTAGTGACAGGATGAGGGGGAATGGCTTTAAACTGAAAGAGGGGAGATATACATTAGGTATTAGGAAGAAGTTCTTCACCATGAGGGTGCGGAGGCACTGGCACAGGTTGCCCAGAGAAGTTGTGGCTGCCCCATCCCTGGCAGTGTTCAAGGCCAGGCTGGACGGGGCTTGGAGCAACCTGGACTAGTGGAAGGTGCCCTGAAACTAGATGATCTTTAAGTTCCCTTCAAACCCAAACCATTCTATGATTTCATGATAATACCAAGGGGGCTCTCAGTAGGCAACCAGCATGAGGCAGAGGGAACTGAGTTGAGTGCCTCTTGGTGGAGCGCCAGAATGCAGCTCTGTCTGAGGACTGGGTAGCGCCTGGACACCATCACCATTTACCCCACACGATCCAAGCTGACAAAGCATGCTGTCACACCACAGACACCCTGCAGAAGCAAGCACTGCTGCTGGAGGGCAGTGCTGGCAGATAACCAGACAGAATGACACTTGGTGCACAGTAAGAAAAATATGCGCTTTCTAGAAACAGAATTGGTGCATCTTTGACAATGTAGTTCCCAAGACAATGCTGGAAATGCATGTCATCATCTACTCCCCCCAGTACATTTTGCACCTTGTAAAGTCAGAGGATTTTTCAAATCAGGCAGAATCTCACCATAGTTTTAGAGGAAAAAGAAAAAAGAAATCATAGTCTTGCTGCATTCTAGACATCTCGGGGATTTTTCTGAGAACCTAATTAAGACAAATGAATTTAAACACTCAATCTCCATAATGGACTCAACAGAGCCCCATTAACCAATACGGGCAGACATCCAAATTACCCTGCTGAAGCCAGCAAAATCATTTTTTCATCAAGTTTTGTTCCATTAAAAAGTGTGAGATTAAATGTCCAAACATTGTGTGAGCAGTTAGAAGCTCAGGATCAGGAGAAGACAGGCAGATAACGTCAAGGGATACCTGAGGATACTGGCTGGCCAACTACTGCCAGATTTTCCTAAACAAGTTTAGGAATGAGCAAAAGGCAACTATGTAGAATAAAATCTGTCTTTAACAGACATCTTTGTAGTACACAAGTTAGGGCAGAAAAAGCACTGCAGCAAGTGAAAGTCAGTAAAAGTAGTATATATCCTTTATTAAAATATAACATAGAGAAGTTGCATCTCGTATTGTTTCCATTCCAGGGACCAGTTTTATTAATATTGGTGTCCCTGACTAAAATAGAACATAAATAGAAACTGTCATACCCAGGTTTGTATCTTGAAAAAAGATAATTTTTTTTTCCCCTTGAAGAGAGAAGTGTGTAATGGCAACTCAGAGGAGCAAGGGGAACCTGCACCATACATGAGACCCGCAATCCAGTAGGTTTCCCTTCAACCCAACCAACTTCATCTGCTGAAAGATGCTGCTATTCCACAGCACCACAGGAGTCCAACACACATTCTGTTCAAAATTCATTCCTCAAGACGGGCATTGAGAGGGGACAGTCTCCAGGCAAGAGGCAAATGAATGTTCATGCTCCTTCTCCCCCCTTTCCTACTTTTACATATGCTAAGAATTGCAGTACAAAAAGAGTTCTAAAAACTTGTGTATAAAGATCAAATTGCTATGAAAATGTCTCAGAACTTCTAAAATAGTCTTTGTTGCTGCTGGCCTTTTTAATAATAAAAATAGGGTTTAAAGTCTGGTCTTGAAGCAAGCAGGAATCTCTAGGGTGACACAATAACCGTTTTAGTTAATCTGACCTGCAGCACAAATCAAGAAATAAGGTATGTTTTAAAGTCCTCCCTTATAGTGAAATGGCATTTGCAGCATGGCTGTAATCACACAAAATGAAAGGTTTTAAAATTGACCTCTCTGTTCTGTACTCAATCCTCTACTGAGAAAAATATTTCTTTTCCTGCTCACGGAAATTCTATCTCACTTATGTCTCATATTCCACATTTCAGAAAATGCACAAAATCTATTTTTACTACTACACCAGTGACATTTTTGTGGCATTTTAATATTAAAAATTAAATTTCAAGTTGCATGAGAAGACAAGAAGTACTTCAGCTATGAGATGCAGAGACTTTTTTTAAAGCAAAAGTTAGTTTTAAACTCTATCTGTTATGAAGTACACAGTATGTGGTTGTTCACATTATCAGAACTCCAATAATTCCCCAAGCACTGTTTTCCTAACAGGGAGAATCCCTTCAACACAACTGAAGTATTTGGTATAAGCTTCCACAGAAAACAAAGCACGTGAAACCTTTACTTTCTAGGTCCTCAAAGTAGTTTTAATGGGGAAGGTTTACCTTTAGAAAAAGGTAAGATATGAGAAATTAAGCATCTCTATGAGCCAGGGCTCACAGAGCAGTAATAGGACTGAGGTTACAGAAAAGCCAAACAGGTGGCACTTGTCCAGCACAATGCTGGCAGACAACATACATCTGAAGAAATTCATACCACTGTCCACTTACAGAGAAGCTTCAATACACCAAGTGCTAGGAAATCAATGAAGAGATTTCTTTTCTCTACTTAAAAGTGCTAGGAACTTATGTTTAGAAAAAAAAATTAGTCTTAGCAATGCAATAACAAATAAATACAGCAATACGGATGTAAATATGCTCAGAAGAAACACCAGTAAGACAGATGGGGAACCTAAACACCACAGTTCTGGACTTGGTTATAATTAATGTAAGGGAAAGACTAAAAAGTATATGTACAAGATACTGGGTTTAATATCAAGCAAGAAGTGGGGATGTCTCCTAATACGACATTGTAGGCTGATAAGAGAATGGGACAGATTAAATAAATATTTAAAGTAACAGAAGAACTGGCAGGAAAGGGAACCAGAGAAGGCTGAAGACAAGTTAATGTATGCCTAAGGGTTATGTGTGCTATCCAGCAATAAGTACATCAGGAGTAATAAAAGCACTAAAGCAGATGAACAAGAATTTGTATAAGACTTGCGGGGGGGGGGGGAAGAAGCAAGGAATATAGGCATACAAAAGAGGCAGAAGCTTTCTGCTTCTTTGTTTCTGCTTCCACAATAAAAAAACCCCAAAACAATAAATTAATGACCATTGAAATTCAAATTATGTCAAAGCAACTGTGACCAAACATCAACATTTATTTTTAATAGCCTGCACCACTGAAAAAGGAACCTGAACACCTACATGACTCTTTACTATCACCCTTTTATTTTAAATTTTAAAGAACTAAATACTGAGGTGCCTTTTAAGTGGAGCCACTTATCCCACTGAAATGACTTCTCCCTCTTCTTCCTATCCATTATTTTTTCTGACCAGCTTTTTCAAAGTTTCGCTGGGTTTCATTGTGTCCTCCATTTAGCGCTTTGAAAGTTTTCTGTTCTCCTCAGTTGCTTCTCCCTTCATTGTCTTCGGAAGAAAGCACTCCAATTTTTTCAAATTCCCTTTAAGCATTTTAAGGAACTTGTGACGAAAATGAAAAATAAACCTTAAAAATCTGTTTTCAATCCCAAGACTCTCGCACTGGTTGTCATTACTGCCTCCAGCCTCTACCTTTCCTGTACAAAACTTTCTGCCCTACAGGTTGAACGCGGCTGAATAGCAGACTTCTCATATGGGGGACATTCTCCGAGGAAAACTGACATTTGAAAGCTGCATATTTAAACATTTACCATCCTCTCCTCTTGCCTATAACACAATTTCTCTTCTCGCAATTGCTTCCTTTCAAACTGTTTTAATTAGCCATACAATTAGTTTCCACTGACTTCTCCCTCTGTTGTAATTTAGATTTAACGGCAGAAAGGCAGAATAGCATGCACTGCTTTAATATGCTGTCCCAACTTACAATAGGGCTGTATGTAATTCTGCAGATTTCTTTCAGGTTAATATTCCACATACATGCTTCAGTAGCAGAACAGGCCCTACTGTGGCTGTGTCCCCCAAATTCTGGTGCCTTGTCCACCTAAGAACTTAAGGGTGCAATAGGATGCTTTGGATAACAGTAAATTTTTCAAGGATAGCCATGAAGCAATCTACCCATGGAGGGTGAACCCTTCAGTTGGTATTTGATATTCTCTAATATATAATTAACTCCCCATACAAATTTAAGGAAAAAAAAAAATAATCCAGGGTGCAGTGACTTCCTGATTCCTTGTTCTCCCCATTCTTGAATTTCCCAGGTGTGGAGTGTGTGTTACCTTTTACCAGTGTTTCGGTTTGTTTAACAATTACTGATGCATTTCTGTGTATTCTAGAACACCTGGAGCATGCCATGTGTGATCCCATTAGCTTGCCTTGCTTGGAGGCCCAGGGAACTTCCAGGATCTAGAATACACCAATGAGCTATTTACCTGTGTTTTCAGACACTGCCTAGGCTACTTTTGTTGCAAGACCAAGTAGGCAGCTGCATCACACGCCACAGCAATATATTCTGTAGTTTTTGTTTCAGGTGCTATCACTTGTGAGGTGGCCGCTCAGTGACCATTAGCAGATCTCCATTATCAGAACAGGACAGTGTTCAACCCTTGCAAGACATTACTTTAAAACCAGTTACAGTTCTCCCAAATACATGGTATTTTGAATGATTTTTATCTTCTGTAACACTGCGTATTCATTCACCCACACTTGAGGTCTCAAAGCTAGAGAAATGTTTAAGACTCATCTCCCACCCGCAGGTTTCTTCATCTCATCGTACAGTCCACCCAATGCTTATTCTTGGCACAGAACTCTCTGGCTCTCCATTATCATCGTTTTGTCATACTTCCAGTCCTAAAATTTCCTCTATTAGCAAGCTTCTAATACAAGACCAACCTTTCAGCTGGTTACATGTCCATTACAGTCTCTCAGAGAAATCGAGAAAAGACTGTTTGAAAACTCAAGAACGGGGTTAATGGACTTTCGAGGGAGATTTTGTTTTTCATTAGATGAAAGATAGTTGCTACTATCTTCCAGACAGTTGGTTTTAGGGTATCTGATGCAGTATCTCAGCTGCTCTTTACTTACACTCCTTCCAAACGCCAATATAAATGCCACATAAACAGGGATTTGCTTCACTTTTTAGCTTGCTCGATAATCTAATATTACACAGGATTTCCATCTCTGACCTTTTGCAAGACTCGTAACACAAAATCTCTGGTGAGATCCCTTTGTGATCTGTAGGGCTACAATGCAGGTAACAAAAATGTATGTTTGTTCAATAACCATGCCTTTTTTGTTTTCTTTTTTCCTCAAAACATGCAGAAGCAGGTAATAAACACTAACAGAACAATAAAGATAATATAAATCAGATAATTAAGCAGAAGTTCTCAAGATGTCACTAAAGGCTCATAAAAAGCCAACAGATCACAATGAGATGTTATTTTGCTCACAGCATCTTCTTTGCTTTTTTGAGAGGCCGTGGTTAACTAGGGAATTTCCTTTTCCCCTGCCACAAGAGTGGTCTTAAAGAATTTGAACCATTAGGCCCAGAAGACTAAATATAGAAGCAGCACAAGAGGTATGGGGGAAAAAGGAAACAATCAGCTTGAAAACATGGGTTGGAAACGATAGCGAAAGCAGCAAAGAATCAGGTTACTTGTTACCTGATAATGATAGAGGAAATAAAGGAAAGAGTTAGGATGGAGACATGAAACAGGAAAAAAACTCAGATCATTTTTGAAGAAGATACTACAGACAACTAAATTTCAGTCATTACTATATAACAACCAGGAACTCACTGGAATCATGCAGGCTTTTTGTTTGATGTTTTTGATAGGGTTTGTTTTGTTGCTGCAAAAAACCCCCTCAGGTTTGCTATTTTCTTCCCAGCCGGTTGATACTAAAGGTATTGAATTTTCTCAGCACCTCATCTACTGCCGTCTTGTGACATCTGTGTCAAAACTGTAACAGGGAAATGCACAACCGCATCAAGCTGGCAGGAACAAGAGAGGACCTGTGCAGTTTTAAGCGAGCAGAGCTGCTTGAAGAGCAAGGAATGGGGCAGTCAAGTCTGCTTGCTCCACATCAGGTGCTTGCTCCACACGCTCTCTCCCTTAATCCAAGATGTGGCTGCTCACCTCTATCCACCTATAGATGCTGTAAGGTGCCATGAGGTAAGAGTAGAGATGAAGGTAGATACTACAGAATAAGCAAAGATACTATCACTATGATACCTGCTCAACCCCAAGCAGCAATCTTGCACACATACAATCTGAAAGATTTGCCCAGGTTCAGCCATAAGCTTCCTGAAGCCGTATTACAAGCACACTCACTTCTGAAGATAAGACAGAAGTTCAAAAGATTAGGGTTTATATTTAAATTTACAGTACACACTGTTTAATACTGACATTTTTACAGGTCTTTTGGGATGCACTGTTCATATGTCATACTTGCGCATTTGACAGTATCCTACACCTACTCAGTTTAAGTAAACTCTTTTCAGAAAAGGCATGAAGCCAGAGAAAGTATAAATACAGCTACAAAAATTGCATATAGTGAACATTTTCTTTGTAGCTGGAAGTATAGTTGAAAGTAGAAGAGGAAATAGCAGAAGGCACCTAAAACCAGTTATGGCTTAAAAGTGCAAGCATCAGGGACAATATGAGGACTGTATCCTCTCAGCTTGAAGTGACAGATAAGGCTGAATGAAAAGCAGGGGTAATTTACCCAGACTTCAGGAATGGTGCTGCACAAAGAGCAGGCCCATGAGGTGAGAAAGGACAAAATTCTTGAGTGCACAAAGGAGCAGCTTGGGGCAAGCCTTGCAGCTGCCTCAGAAGGAATGCACACTTTCCATAGGTATTAAAATCTGCTGGAACAGGTGAAAGGGGAAAGTAAATAAAGACTTAATTCATAGCAAGCTACACAGACTAAGAATATAGGAAAGTAAATGACTTGGCATAGGGGAAGTTCAAGGCAATAGGTCACACAAAAAGGAACGAAAAGGTCACAGCAATTATGTATAGCCTTTTGGATAAAAGAATCCACTGCAGAGTCTCTGGATGTACTTCCAGCAACGTTAAGATGTTGCCTCCAGCTGCTGGATGACAGCACATCCTGGATTTATAAGTATTCATTGTTAGGATGTACAGCCTGCATTTTGGGAAACTTCTCTTTAGAACATGCTCCAGTGCCATTACCCCACACTCTCTCCCTTCCCCTGAGGGGTCACCATCAACAAATAAAAGACAGCTTTAAGGAAGGAAGGCCCATATTCATTCTTAAAGAACTATAAGCAGACAATCAGATTGGGCTTTCCAGTGGATACTCAACCAAAGTGGCCTGGAAAGGATCTGATTCCAGCTGACAGAGGTATCCAAGATCCCAAGTTTGGTTTCTTAGGAGCAGACTATAATCACAATGTGACAAGAGAGACAGACTGAAATGGTGAGCCATTTCAGGCTTTCATCCCAGCATACACTGTACTTCTTCATTACCAGTTTCAGCCTTGGGATATTGGTGGATTTTTATTTTGCTCCTATTCCACCTCCACTCACGTTTGCATTTTTTAATGCAAACATGTGCTGACCATTTATATCCAAACTGTCCATGAAGTGCCCAAACTGACCAGCTACATTTGTGCTCACTTCCATGCAAGCTTGAGATGATCTTGCAGATAAGAAAGCACAGAAGGTCGGCTTCCCATGCAGCATGTGAAGCCTGGAGAAGTTCTGCTGCCTCGTTCTCCGGAGAACAAAGCAGCAGGACAGAGGGCAATGCAATACCAACACAAAGATCTTCATTGTCCAAGAGGCACATCTACTTCCTCTTCTTTTGGTGAAGCAGTTGGTGACCATCACTCTGGGAGCAGCACAGCATGGAGAAATACGCAGGACAAGTGCGACGAAGGCTGTGTTAGTCTGGCACAAGATAAGGTGACTGAAGGAGGTCAACTGAAGCAATTAAAACAAGCACTAAATAGAACACCAAACACTAAACTTAAATACCTTCTCCACTCAGTTAGCTCCTTTTCTGTACACCTATGTATGCCACTTTTTAAGAGATCTCATTAACAATACCAACCCATCAAAGAAAAAAAGACCCAAAACACATACCTAACTTCTGTCTATTTTAAATATTCAAATCACTGAATATTTTTCAAGATGACAGAATCATAGAATGGTTAGGGTTGGAAGGGGCTTTAAGATCATCTAGTTGCACCCCCCCACCTACACATTAGAGGAAAAGAGAAAAGAAGCTGCATAAATTAATTGCTTTGCAGTGCTGTATTAAAAGAAAGAATCTCTAGAAATGACCAAATGATGGAGATAAAGCCACCTACAAAACAAATTAGCATCACCAACTGAGTGTTGCTACTGGTGGCACTAGAGGCAAACTGGGAAGGGCTTTAGGGCAACTTTGCACTCACAGATTGGAAGCATGAAGAAAGAGTTGTAAGCAGAAATAATTAAAAGAGAGATAATAAAGCAAGTTCCTTCTCTTTCCTCTTATTTTACAAATTTCTTCTACTATGGTGCAAATCCAGAGCATTGATTCTAATACTATTTTACTGGATTTCCATTTGTTTTGCCTCGGCTCCTACATTAATCCAAACAATAAGGGCCTTTAAAGCATTCATAAATAACCTGCTGCTGCTGCTGGCACCTAGGAGCCAAGTGCAGCAATGTTAAGCAACAACAAATTTCATAGTTCAAGAGGCACAGTTAAGGAAAAAGGTTGCTCAGAAAATCACTCTCATTTAGCACAAAGATCCTTAAAAATTGCATTAAATCAGTCAAGTAACTATAGAAACCAATTTCTTCAGCTCTGTATCACACGTCTCACACCTCAATTGTCTTTATTATCGTCTGCTGTCAGATCCTTAATCAGAAATGTGAACAGGCTTGATGATTTATTCAGCAGGGAAAAGAATCTGTAGGTCAAGTGAAAAATTTCACACACACATACACATGCACACGCATCTTCAACCTTAGGTACTTTCATTTCATTCTGTTCCCAGTAGCTCTGGGGGCAACTCCAGTGAGATCCAATATTAAGGCTCAATTAAAATAAGCTCCAATTAGTGGAGCTTTTTTCTCCCAGGCTAGAAAAGTCAGGAAATGGATATTGGGAAATGTAAAAAGTCAGCTACTGAGAGGAGGCTGCAGACATAAATGAACTTATTTGTTGATTTCTACAGTTGCTATGCAGAGGCCTCTGGGAGTAAAAGCTTAACCAGTCTAAGCTATAAACTAAAACCCCTGCAGCTAAACATGAACTGTGTGAAACAAGGGCTCCATTCCAGAACAGAAAACTGCTGGGCCCAGAAAATTAAAAGCCAGAGGCGTTTTCCATTTAAAACTAAATCCCAGTACCGCCTCCCAGCCAAAGAATTATAAGCAGTATCAGATTTACAAAACGAACAATTACCCTGGAAAAACGTAGCCTATTGTAAAGTCCCAGATGCTAAATCTCAAAGTTTCTTTCTTTTTCTCCCCCCCCCCCGCCCAATCCCACATTATATTCCTACCAAGTGAACTGCTGCAGTTTACAAAGGGCCATTTCTAGACAGGACTGAAACTACAAAAATAAAATGTTAAGAAAGAGAGTTCATAATTCATTGACCTCATTTGAAGCACTGCCCTTGCCTGTGGCAGTTCCTGTCCTTCCCCAAGGCCTCTGCAAATGGTATGCAGCAGCAAAATAAACCCTGACCTAATTGCCAGGACAGGGCTGCCAGCCTTCTCTCAACACACAAAGGCAAGCATGGTAACTGGAAAGTCCTACCTCTTTTGCTTTCTGCTTTAACCGCAGTTGCTCTGGATCTTCTTTATTGGAACGGCTCTACCAAAGGAAAAGGGAAAAAAATGGAATAAAAATTAATGGCATCCAAACACCATCGTATCCGTTAAATATTTAATAAATGACAATTTTCTCTGGTGATTGAAAGATTTAGCTCCAGGGGCAAATGCCTCAATCCAGACTGGCTTTCCTCCCCCCCCCCCACGCGTACCCCCCTCCTCATCTGGGCCGGCTGCCTCTGCTCTAGCCTGAAGCAAGATTAAGCTGAAAATGATGCTAACACTGTCAGTCAGGTCCAGTCTAGGCATGATGTTGTTCATGTCAGCAGCAGACACTTAAAAAGGACGGGAAGTATAGGAAAGAAAGGGAGTCATACTCATGCAAGTACAACATGATTCTTTCAACTCTAGATTAGGCTTCCACCCAAGGGGCTTCAAAATTCAGCTTGAAACAAAACAGAAACACAAAAAAAAAAGGATCAAGTCACACCTGATGGAGCAACATCTACTGGTTATTTTTTTTATGCCTGTTCTTGGGAGGAGGGAAGGGGGAAGAAGGGTACTTTTTCTGTACTAGCAGTGTCTCCACCAGGGTTCACAGATGCTAGGGTACCAGCTCCAACGCTAGCCCTCTGATCTTGACTACAGAAAACAAATACCTCTGGCAGGATGGTGGATCTCACCAGGCTCCAGCTCGGTGAGACAGTGAATCCGTATTTTCAAACAGTGCCATACACAGATACGCAAAATGACATACTGAGCCAGAAACAGCGACAGGAAGAACGTTTATGGCTATGTGAATACTGCTTTTATTTCATTCTGACCAGCCAGAGTAATCTCAAAAGAAGAGTTCACACCACCACACACTTGAAAGAATTGCTCTGATTTTTTTTTAGGAATGTAAAAAGCTAAAATCCTTTTTTGTATAGCCTAAGCTGTCCTAAATATTACAGATTTCCTGTTACAGGGTTAATGGTTACTGCATTTAAAGCAGAAATAGGAGAAAACCTGAAGTTGTTCACCAGTCTAAAGGGCAACACTACTTCCTTGGAAAGCAAGAAATAAAGTTCTTACCTTGGCTGCTCGAAGCAACATTTCACGTTCCTCTTCATCCCTTCTCCGTTTTTCTAGGTGATCAAGCTCTTCAAGAAATCTCAGCTGTGCTCTGGTGTCACTAGATACGATGTACCTATCACTCCCCTGGAAAGAGAAGTTTGTTATAGACAACCAGGCTTTCATATACACCTCTAGAGCTAATAAACTCAATACGAACAATCTGACAAGAACAATGCTATTTTTCAAAGCTGGCAAGTGTAGGCTGTTTTAGAAAGACTTCAGGTGGTAGGTAGTCATTTACAAATCTCTCCACTGAAGCATGTTTTTTGACACCTCTGACTATTAAGAGGTTACTGAACAAGCAACATTACAACGAAATTTTAGCCCTTAAATCTCAAAGACTTTATTCTTGTTATAGTCAGTATAGACTACAAGTTGTTAAACAGTGACTTCATACCCAGTAAACATGCACAAGACTGTCTTCTGGACAGGTTAAGAGGGGAAAAAAAAACAAAACTGTAACGCAGCAGAACATTATATCCTTTCCTTCTTTGAGAGAGAAAGGGTGAAGTTTGTCATTATGAGTTTCTGGTGTTTGGTGTTGTAGTTAAAGCCATTTAACCCAGAATTTGAAATAAGTATCCCCTGGTATTTCCAAAAAGAGGTTTTATGGTTTAGGACTAGTTATAATGAATCTCAGGGGTGCAGAAAGAGAGGTAAATTATATATGGTTTATTATAGCTTTAGGAATATGTATTTTCACCTCAGTGGATGCTCTCAAGTCATAGAATAGTTTATGTTGAAAGGTAACCTGTGGAAGTCATTTGGTCCAGCCCCTGTACAAAGCTGGGACAGCAAATAATAATGACTAGCTCCAACAGTAACCAGACACGTATGCGCTGAAACACAAAGAAGGTCCTTTTGGTCTAAAGAATAGCAATCAGTAGTTTGTTTTTCACACTTAATTTTTACCCTCACTGAAAAGCTTGAGTTTAGCTTTAGATAGGAAAGACAACAAAGAAAGGAAAGATCTAAAACATGGTCAACCAGCAATGAAAAGCTTTTACCAGGCAAACACACTGTGTAGTTTCAGCAACTCTTCTGTCTGCCCTACCCCAATCTCACATTTTTAATGAAGTAACCTTGACACACAACTATTCTGGAATAAGCATAGGATATATTTCAGGAAAGGATATATTTTAAGCATATGGACTCTCAGTGACCTCAGTTGCTAAAGCTTTAGTTTTCAAACACATTATACTCAGACTTTTCTTCCCACACTCAGTCATACACTTTTAAAAGCTGTAAGAAAAGTAAAAGTCTTCTTGTGGGGCACCATTGTCTCCTGATCTGAATTCTCACTACCAAGCCAAAGAATGAAATCAATCCCTCCTCTGGTATTAAGTTTGGTCCTTTTCAATAAGCTACCACACTGTCACATATCACCAATTGTGGCTCAGACCACACCATGTGTTGCAACCAAGGAGGCTTTCCAAAGAAGAGTCTGTGGCTCTGAAAAAAGTCCAACCAGCCTTTCCCCCCTCTTCTGTTCCTACTCAAGATTTTTTTTCCCACCACTGCTCCCCACAAAACATACACTACTTCGAGTGTACATTAGCTCAGTACATTAGCACAATTTGTTTTCAAACAGCAGTTTCTAATAATCCACCACCATGCCACAAGCCTTTTAAAAGGCCAAAGAAGAAAGCCGTATTACCAGAAGATTATTTTTTCCAAAGTTTAGAAGTGTTTTGCTTTGGAATGCTCAAAGTCAGAGTCAGATTACATTTTTAAAGCCAAATCCAAGACCCTATTCCTATTGGGAATGCAAGCCTCTCAACCAGAAGCACTCTGCCATGTTCTTATATGGGACAAGAAAGGGGTGCCTCCGTAATAGTATTTCAGCTCATTAACAACTGGTTTAAGATACCTTATTTCAAGAATTTTTAGAAGAGGAACACCTGGAGTTATATTTTGTCCTACTCAATAAACTTGTTCTCTATGATCATTTAGCACTGCATTGCTTAAACAGAAAACATTATAGTATATACCTGTTCATAAATTGTAGCCATTACTGTTATGATGGAGCAAGTTGGATTCAGTTGTTCATGCAACAGTTTAACTTCCTTACATAAGGCCAAACTGTCCCCAGCTACAACAGTGCAATCCCAATCAAACTAAAGTTACAAGTGTAATCATGGACAGAATTTAAGTTACTGATAGATAAAGCACAAAACCACAATGGAGAGCATGGTTAGATTTGTATGTGTGAAAGCTGAATTTGTACGTCTGTCAGTTAAAAAGTTGGTTTTATTTTAACTGAGCTACATTCAATTTGGAGTTCACTAAAAGTGAAAGAAAGTTTTTATGCTATCCTAAAATAAATTGGTTTTCAAGAAACAATAGCACATCTATAGTGTCTTGTTATAAAATTAATTTCTCCATGCCTTTTTTTTCTCCCCAGCAGAAGAAATGAAGAAATGCATACACTCAAGACTCCTCCACAGATGTGCTCTAAAGTACAGCCAATTCCAATGAAACTTTTCATGTTAGGTTTACATACATTTGAGACATACAGCTTTGAGGCAAAGCATTCCCAGGTACATCTTGAGTGAGAAGAGAACTGGCAACAAATTCAAGAGCACCTATATGCCTTGACTGTGATTTGCAACTTCCTTCTTAGATTGTCACATACCTGTAAATGAATCTGAAACCTGACTAAGGCACTTGCGGTTTAGCACCAGGAATGTATTGTATGTCCAGGGGCAGAAAGGAAAAAACACACACAGCAAAGCTGTGCTCCACTTCAGTCCACCAGGAAAGAAGTGGAAGAATTCCACAAAGACCAGTTATCCCACAAAATCTGAACAGTTTAAGTCATGTTGAACAACCTTGCTGAGGACAGAGCTGGGACAAGCAGTTGCAGAGGTTCAGCTACTATGTGGGAACTTATTAAGCTTTGGCTTTTATACAGTCAACTCCTAAACCAAGTTAATAACAGAAAAGCTTCTGATAAGTTATTTCTGCACTCCGCAGTTTGCTGGTGGCACAGGGTAGGTAGGAGGAGGCTGGCTGCTACCACATCTAGGAGTGGTCACTCCTTGCTATACTTAAAGCTTACCTCTGAAACCAGTTCAGCTGCCACACCACATCGCACTACAGACTGCAGTTTAGGGTTGCAGTATTTTACTGCTACTGTGCATGGGGAAAATGTTTTCATGAAGCAATGTTTATAGCACAGCATGGTACCATGCCTCTTATGTGCTCATGGGCTCCAAACACAGGAGCACAGCAATCATGCTGTGCTGAACCCATCAACATAAAAAACATTTTTTTAATCACTGTAGTGTTTAGTTGTCATTATTAATTCTGGTCTTTGGTATCATATTATGTCACACACATACTCTTACACCTCAGCAGTTCTCCAGACTGAGGGAAGCAGCCAAAGAACCAAACCATCAAGCTAATTGCCTTTGTGGTCCTACCAAGGCTCTATAAAGGCAATGCAACAAGAATCGCAACAGAGCAGTTCACAGCAATCTGACAGGCTATTCCTACTTCAGATAAAGAGACTGCCATGATAATTTTATCCCAATTAAGTTAGTGACTTCCAAAGACAGACTCCCTTATCCCCCACCTCCCATATTTAGCAAAAAAGGGCAAAAGTCAGCAAGTCTAGATGGTATGAGGCTTTTACTCTGCCAACACTCTCTCTGCAGGGTACCTATCAGATGTAAGCTCCTAGGCATGAGCTGAGCAAACTGGGAAGAAGAGTTTCCCAAGTATGATCCCATGAATTAGTGGCTTTTTACACAAACTTCTACCCTAACAATAGTTACTCTAGTTTCACCACACCTACCCCCATTACCATCCATGTTTTTGTAAAGAGATAGGCAAATACAAAGCCTTACAGGGCAACTACCCAATCGTCTTGAAAAGGCTCTGGAAAATTCTCTGAAATACATGAAGCCCACATTGCACACTGATACCTATCAAAAACCTAGAGGGAAAAGAGGACAGCACTGGGGTAAATGGAATACAGGGCTGTGTAAATACAGAAATAAATACATAACAGGGCTTCAAAACCCTGTAGTGTTCTGTTCTTGAACTTTCTAAAAGCCTGACAGCATCTTTCACAATGTTATTACTCACAAACATAATCCTACACTCCTGTAGTGTAATACCACCTTCCTAACTGAAGAGGGTCCCTGTGCCGCTAGGATTATTATGCCCATTACTTGTTTGTTTTGTTTATGAGAAAAAAAGGACAAGAAAGCAAGCTTATTGTAAGACTGCAATCTTATCATTGCTCCTGGCAATTCAATCAGACAAAAACCTATCAGTTTTCCTATTGCTTTAGTTCAATGAGAAAGAAATCAGCCCTATCAAGTCCACTGTCCAAGAACAGGATGCAAAATCCTACTGGTTACCCAGGACTTCAACTTCCACCTCACTTTTGCTCAGGAGCTCTACTGGATCTCCTGCTTCAGAGAGACAACATAGAATATGTGCAGATTTCTAAAGACTCCTCATTAAAAACTCTACTGTTTTCTGCATTGATTTTCTTTTTCTACTACAGCTTCTTCTGGCAAGGAACAACATACTCCAACTTCTTCAGACATCACTATAAATACTTGGAAGTTTCCAAATAGTTCCTGCTCTTTACTATTGCTTCTTCAGTGCTTAAAAGCCTATAAAAAGTGTTCAGTACAAAAATAACTCCTATCCCATCAGTCAGTTGCTCTTGTTAAATTTCACTAAGTATAAAGTTCCTGTAAAAATAAACCAAGTAAACAAACAAGAACTTAAAAGTTGACAGATACATGTGCTTCTAAATTCCATTTATTTTTTTTAACTTTAAAACAGCTTGATATTGAAAAAAGTGTGGACTAATATCTTATTACTGAATGCCAAAAAAAAAGAGCTGTTTTGGCCAGTAAGTTATTGCTTCCCATTTGTACCACACAAGCATCTTAAGGGATACTAGCTCACTGGAACCTAGTATATTTTATACTGAATAGAGCTAGTACAAGAGGAAAGGGAGGGAATTTTAAGTAGCACTGGCAGATAAAAAGTTCTGGAAACTTTAAGATCAAAGGGGTCTCTGCCTTCACATGGAGCACATTCTAAAAATAAAATACTCAATTCAATTTCCCAAGGCTTTTTTACTGAGCCAATACTGCAGTTTCATCAACAGTAAAATGCATAAAACAAACACAAGCCCCTAAACCAACCTGGCCACCAAGAGCATTCAAAAATAGCTTTACATTTACCATGCAAGACAGATTTCTGTATAACAGCCACTGCTTTTGTAGAAGAGGAGAAACACATGCATTTACTCTTATGCTGGGTTTTAAAAGCATCTATCCAACAAGTTGAATGGAAAACCTAAGGACTAGTTAGAGGCTAAAAACAGTTAAAACCAGCCTTTGGTAGATACTGAAAACGCACAAATTGCGTATGATGTGGCTATACTTGGAAGAGGTTTACCTCCGAGGCTGCAAAGCAGGAAAACTTTGGTGCAAAACTTGCTTAATGATTTCTTTTACCTTGTGGGTTGATACTCTGTGCTGAGCAATTACAGTTAGTTTTTCTAGGAGCCCTCGTAATCTCTCCTGTGTAGCATGGGAGATCAAGTTCACAACATCAGAGTTAAGTTCCATAATGTCATGCGTTTTACCTGTGGAACCAGAGAAAATCCATTACGTGTTTTAGTAGTAGCTGATAATTGAAATAATTAGCACAGCAGGTACTCTGTTCCCCCTGGAAGTCATACCCATTATGAATAAAGGTTTGGAGATTATGATTTTCCTGGTAAAGTCACAACTTCAAAGATCTTAGACATTACATTAATAAAACTTAGCCTGGAGCTTCAGAAAATATAGACATTGTTTCACTTAGCCTCCAGAACCACTCTCCTTGCAAGGTCATTTATAGGACAAAGTTAATAAGAACACAAATCAAGCTTCATGTTCAAGGAGGGGGAGAAGTGGTAGCTGTAAAAATTAGTGCCATATTCTGTTAATTCCAGTAATTAAAAAAAAATAGAGAATTACAGAGTGCCCTGCTTGACACCGTGCTTGTTAACAACTCATGACATTTATTCGATGTGCAGGGATGATTTTTGCAGCACACTCGAGGCACGCAGGACCCTCTCACCTGCCTCAACCAACCAGCACAGGGCAGGCAGACCCAACCATCCCATGGCAGCAGCTCAGACAACACACAAAGTCCAGCCAGGGTCATCATGCCACCACCTTCAACCTTTTCTCTGGGGCTACTGCTGCCTCTGCATTTCAGCAGCTGCGACCGAGGCTGGTGACAGCTCCAGGCAAAGCTGTGCCAGCCCCGCACCGAGAGCTGGCCATCACCTCTGCAACCTTCCCACGGCTGCAGGCTGCCCACGGAGAAGCCTTCCCATGGTTGACACCATCGATCACTCAGCACGACTCTGTCAAGACACCTGGATGGCAATGATTTTTCCCTGGTAGGCACGGCAGGCAGCAGTTTCACATGCCTCATATGCTGTACCTGTCAGAAGCACTCTTGCTTGCCCCTTGCTGCATTTACAGAGGCTGTAATATTTTATGATGCAATATACAGCACGCCTTCAAAATCCATTTCAGTATTTATTGCCAAGCGGAGTGTTAAGAATGGATAAACAGTATACGGTAAAAAAACCTAATCACCTATTTCATTTGCCTTTGCTACTCTAACTGAAAACGAAAAACAGCCTCGCGAGACAGGGAGAATCTACAATGCTTTCCCAGATACAATCTAAGTGTTCCCTCTATTTGATCTTGGCCAGTGAGCACTGGTCTGTACACCTTAGCTGAGTGCAAATTTCATTTTGTTCAAGCACCTTTCAACACTTCCACAGCAGTTTCTCACTATCAGAATACATTTTAGTACGCTAACTTGAAGGCAAAATAAAATGCCCCAAATCTCAAGACCACCCTTCACACACACATGATTCCTAAACCAAAAAGGGCTTGGTTCAAAAGCAGAAGTGTTCATTTTCTGAATTACTGTACTCCCTGACTGTAACATTTTACTTGCAATCAAAATGCTTTTCATTTACAACATGAATTATTATTATTAGTAATGTGGAACAGCTACCACACCAGCCATGAAACAGCCAGACTTGTATTCATCCATCTTTCAATGAATTGTCATTACACCCCAAACTAGAAAATTATTCTAGGAGTACTTTCTCTTTATGTTTCTGTATACCTCTTTGTTTTTACTTTTTACCCACTTCCCTCAAATGACTGGTTAATCCTCTACTGAATTTTGGGAAAGTCTTCTAAGCACCAGTTTTGATGTGTATTTTCTCTTTTCCACCAGTAACACAGCACTTACTTCCCTCAACTATGCCGTACACAACTCAGATGGCACATCTGCACTAGTGCAGGATCTCTTGAGGTAGCAGGCAGCATTTGCAGGCTACATGCTCATCACAGGCTAGCTGCTCAGTTTGGACTAAGAACAGTTACATGTAGAAACAGAAAGACTTTACGATCATGTAGTCAAACCACTGTGACAGAATTACGACTGCACGTACAAACCACAAGCTTTCTCGAATGCTCAGCTATAAAACTCACCGTTGCAGTATGGCAAGCTACCAGGCAGAGAGCATGAGCATGGAGTTGAGCAATATTCATCCAGTTTGCTGGAGACAGCAGTGGTACCAATCAGCATGGTGCTATACAAATACATGCACCCTGCTCTGACATAATACAACATTGCTAAGCAACCGTTGTTATTTTGCTCAGAAACTAACAGCTGAAATAACATATACACTAAAAGTTTCCTGTAACAGTTCAGTCACAGACATTTAACATACGTTCCAGTATTATTCACTGATACAGACAAACAGCTTTAATGTCTCTTTCGCATAAAATTCATGAAAGCTTTTTCCATAGAAGGAGTTATTAAACTAAGGTCTGCCCTGGGTGTATTGGCAGTTCGAAACTTTCATGTTGGTCAATAGAATACATATACCTGAACAGGCTGAGGAATGCAAAAACTGTTAGGAAAGTCAGTGTAATTCATCAAGTTAAGAGCTGCAAAAATAGAAAAGCACACTTAAGTGTTTTGACACCAGCATCTATATGGTTATTAAGTGTTCCATTAAGTTTAAAAGAGTCATAAAGTTGCTCACTTCTCACATGTTAAAGTGGCATCAGTTTGTTTCTTCTGGTTGTGCTTCAGACTATTTACATGTTAAAAAAAAAAACAAACCAAAAACCTTGGAGAAGAGTTGTTTCCCAGAAGCAGAAGTAAAACTCAGTACAGTTTCGTAGAAACACACAAACTGATAGATCTAAGCAGTTCCAGCTCCACCTTCAAATATTGGAGGCTAGCTAATGAAGCAGGCAAGGAAATACTATGTCTATACATATCTATTGCATGCACTTTCCTCTCACCTATGTTCAAGATCTTCTTCTGAAGTGCTTCCGAGGAGAGAAAAGGTTCATCTGCACAAGAGCGGATCACAGTACCAATAAGCTCAGAGTTTGTTGCCAGAATGCATGCATTCTCCTCATTAAGATTGACCCCAGCCATAGAAGTCACATCATTTATGTCATCTTCATCTCTACTAAAGAGAAAAAAAACACTTCATGCTGTGCTCAGAATAGATAGAGAAAAACAAACTGTCAACAAACAGCCACATTCCGTATCTTGGAGGCTACCCCTATACAGTGTATGTTTAGTGTGGGTGTGGACAGGGACAGGTGGAAGTTAATAGCTTTTACACTTCAGTGAAGTGCCTCTCAAACATTAGATTGACTAATGCCTCAGTTGCTAGGCATGCGAATCCTTTATATGAAACTGAAATTCTGAGCAAGCCCAAAAGCCAGGGACTCTGGTAAACCTGGATTAAAAGTTCCCACAAACCCTCCACCCTGCACTACCATTCTCACTGCCTGAAATTTGTTCTAAAACTCTAATTCATCAGGTAGAACTAAGTGTTGAAGGAAACTGGGTATTGACTCATAAAGCAGCCCACTTGCTAACTGAGGTGCCTATCCTATGAACTGAAGCTTATAGCACAGGCGTGTTAGCACACACCTGATCTTCACTTTTCTTTTAGTGAGTTCCCTTAAAAAATAAGATAGAAACACTCCTTTGTCTTTATACTAGAACCAAAACCAGACCTTGCCCTTTGAATCAGCCCTATCATACAGTACTTACGTATGTAGCAGGGGGATGCCATGCTTTTGAAGAACAGTGGCAGAGCTCTAGTTCCAGCTCAATTCGCTGGATTCTGCTGTAGCAGCTTTCGACTACGTGTTTAAATCTGGCACACCAAGCTATAACATATACTCATAGCAAAGATCATGTTAAGAAAATAGCCTGTGTGCCTCAGCTTTCTTTTTTTTTTTTAAAAAAAGATCATTTAAGTTGAAATACTGAATGAATCTTACATGGGAAAGGATTTGTCAGGACTTTGGCAGTGAAACAATCCAAGTCATTTTCAAGTAAGTTTAGATCATAAAGAGAAAGTCTTTTTGCTTCATAAAGTGACAAAGGCCCTGACGGTGGCTTCAAGAACCAGTCCAGAACAGATGTCTGCAGTAATAAAGACAAGTGGAAGCACTCAATCTGAAGGCCTTTTGATTTGGAAAACAAAGAAAACAAAACTAAACCACACACTCCTCCTCTTGAAAATTATTCTCTGGCAAGGTTTGATAAAGTTCACCTTCAGAAAATACTGTGTGGCCTACCTCACTCTTGAACAATACACCATTCTTAAGTGAAATGGGATCTCTTAGGGGATGCTTCTGACTGGCAATAGAAGCTGATGTTATTAAAACACAGGCTGGGTTTGAGCCATACTCAAAACACACAAGAAAGTGTTGGGGTTTTTTCCTTAGGGATCTTCTCCTTTGGGCTTCAGTAAGTTTCTATGGTGCAAGTCGTCTACCACAAATTTCAGGAGAGAAGCCTGGCTAGGAAAGAAGTCCAGCCCTTCCCTACTCCTCCTTCTAGTCATTTGTGAGAGACTCAAAGGATTCTCAAACCAGCTTCATTCATAAAGTCTAACAAGGCACTATAGCTTCCTGACTAGGCTTATGCCCCAAATCCATCCTGCTAAGAAAACGTTAAACCCCAGGACTGTCAGAGCAGTTAGATGACCACAATCAGGATTCAAAGCTGAAGTTACCACTGTCAGATCTGTTCATCTCCCCCTACCCTTTCACAACCAGCAACTGAGCAGTTCCAGGCATATACTCATGCTCTACCAGCCTAACAGAGACCCTGATCTTTCAACAAGTGTGTAAATGAAGCTTCACTACATGATAATTGAGTGCTAACTGATCTTCACAAGTACACTCCAGTCTCTTCTTAATAACCACTACTTTGCTGATGCAGAGGCAAGAATCCCACTAAAGTGGAGACTGCCACCAATCTGCTGATGAAGGGGATTACAAAAATCAGCACAACTAGAACCAAGAACACACATCAGAAGCTATCAGAGCTAGATGCTGGAACCTGACATTACCCAATGGAGCTGTTTCCAGAATCTGGGTAAGGATGTTCGCACCTCAGGTACAATTGTATAGCACAGTTTCAGTAAATCATTTTAGCTTTCAATCTGGCCACATACTCCAAATACTCAAGAAGGAGGTAAACTTCTACACTATGTATCTATCCACCTTTCTACATACCTGAGTTTCCCTTTATCAATTTACTATTTTCTTTAATATTGCCATGCATATTTCCATTTCTCACTGTCTCAATTGTGAGAGCACATGTAACAAGAGCTTATATGCAAGCAGACACCTTTATTTGTACTGTTTTTAAGGACCAATTCTAACTTCTTCTTTGCATTAAGTCACCAAGTCACTAGCCTTGATGGAAGATTAATTTGCACCTATGAAAACACTGCGGCACTCACTTTACCTAAGCCAAGGAAACTATAATTACATTTCCTTAGAAGTAGTACTCACTAAAGAAAATACAAGTTTTAGAAACCATGTTAAGTTTGTACTTTTTACTATTCTTTTTTCTTTGCTGTTCCAACAAACCTCAATCATTCTAGGTAAGGTATCATGTACTTCAAGTGAGCCATAGAAATCATTCTACTAAAGTCATAAATTTAAAATATTCCAGAGTATACACACAGACATTCCTGTTGGATACTGACTTGCTTTCATTTTCAGCAAACCATCCATAAAGCCCCTCTTTCACACCACTTTCTTCAATGCTTTTTACACTTACATGTCACACCCAGAAATCAAGAAGAACAAACTCTCCCAGCTGTTATAAGACTCCAGTGATTTAAGCTTATCAGGACTAGGGGGAAACAGAACAGAGAGTGTTGCCCTGCATGAACTCAGTTTGACACCTACACTGAAAGTTCTGTTGGAAGAGAAGCCCAAGCAATGCAGATGCACCGCTTATCTCCGAATGTGCCTGTAATGACTTGAAAAGTAAGTCTGTGGCACCCTCTGGTGTTTGACCAACGCACGTGTCGTCTTCTGAATCCACCTGTACTCCATTTTATACAATAGTCAAAGGGAAAAACTAGAAGGGAATGTGTAACCCAAAGCTCCCTGCACCATCACAGACAACTACGTGGGACGGAACAACTCCAGTGGAGCAAGAACCACCAGCGCTCACCACCAGCATGGGGCAGAAGGAGCAGCTGCCCAGACAATCTCCACTCTGCTGCCTCACTCCTGTTTGTCTGCTGATTGAGATTGCTAGTCCCTTCTGGAAAAAATGCACAAAAGTCAGAGTTGTATGTGCCTTGGAGAACAACTCTATTAGACAGAATAGATGCACAAAGATGCAAATATGTGTCTTATTTTTTCCAGGGTGCTCTAGCATACACTTTACAGAAGTATATAGAGCAGTTCATAAAATCTGGATGCTTTTTAAACAGACTGCCCTTTACAAGACATGCCCCAGAGCAATCAAGTGATAGTGATGCCCATGCTTAGCTGAAATAATTTCTAGAAACTTTTTCTTTTTCTTTTTTTTTTTTTCCTTTAATTGGGGGATAGGGAATCACCATTTTTATTACTGCTCATCTCAAGTAATCTAAACCAGCCCATTAAGGAGCAGACACAGTCAAATTGCAGCCTATTAAATACAGCTTAGTGAGTACTGCATGCTCGAATCCTAACCTAACATAGTCACACAATAGCAGAGGGAGTCAGGCTCAGTGACATACTGCAATGACAGTATACATACAGTCTGAAGTGCAACATGCACAATCACGTCAGTTACAAGATAAGCTCTCTGCCCATAATGAATCTCATCACAAAGCCTGAAAGGGGGCCATGGTGCTTCTCTCCACCTCACACACGATCAGCACGTCACACATGATGGATCACAGGTCACAAAAAATAGCTGTTCTGGGAATACTGAAAGTCAGGACAGAAGAGAACAACCCACTTCACAGCTTACCGGGGAACATCTATTGCCCAGGCCATATTAACCCTATGTGGTGATAGACCTGCTTGGAGAACATCCATACTTGACAGAGGGAAGCCAAAAGCTCAGGTACATGCTGCCCAGGTTCGGATATATGAGGACGCTCATATGTAGTTTTTGAAGTTGGAAATTTTGGTTATAGCAGTGAATAGAAGAAGCACCAGGGATGTAAGAATGCTCACTAGAGAAACTTAAGGTGAGTTAGAGATTTCAAATCTGAATTCTCATGGAATTAAGGTACTTTGAAAATCATAATCCAAAAGCAAGAACAGAAATCCATCTTGGATCACACTGTAAAAGCAGAGTTTTTTCCTACACTAAGAATTCAATTCATGGAAGGAACGTCAAGAATTCAAACTTTTTCATGTAAGATAGTTAATATATTCCAACTGGAAGAGGAAAAAAAAAAAGTTTTGTTTTGTTTTTATATTTTGTTTGTTGTTTTGTTTTTTTTCCTATTAATTATATTTGTGAAGTGATTTTCTTTTTCCCAAACATCACTACCCAAAATTACATCCCAAATTATACTCTGAAGTGTATTTCGTAAGAACTTGAGGCAGCTGAACAGAGCTATTGCTTTAACATCAGCTTTTCTTTTCAACTTCTGGTTACCTGTGTTCTGGTATTTACTATCTACTATATGCTACTATAAACAACAGCTCTCTGTCTGTATCAGTGCACACAAAGCTGTATGTAGCTTTCAAGAGAAGAGAAGTGAACTGGTCAACAAGACAAAGGCGTCATGTCTGCTTTTATCCCCAGAAGAGCAACTTCACACTTGCCTTAAAGTCGTAAGACCAATAATGCTTATGGCAGTCTGTACCTCTGTTCCAACACTACATTTCAGAGCTACAAAAATAATTTCTGCTTTCGAAAAGTTAATCAGTTACTAGAACTAAAAGCTTTAAGCACTTTCATAATCTAAATGCCTAGGAGAATATGCCAGAAGTCATAATTAGTGGTGTAGTCAAAGACTTTCACCTCTACATACAGGAAAAAGCTCATAAGAGGAACTAATAAAAGACTTTGAGATACAGCACAGAGCTTTAGACAGGTTACCAACCAGTTCAAACAACAGTTCAATGCTATCTGTCCATCTGTAAAAACCAGGTTATATCTGCTTTAATTCCACAGAGAGCTTTTAATACAAGGTAATTTTGCTTTAGATTAGTTAATAGTACTCATAGGATGGAGATCAAATATGCCTCCTCTACAAGTGAGAATCTGGTACATAGTGACGCACACTGTTTATATAATTACACTCTTGTGACAACATGATAAAAATCCAACCTCATCAGGATAGTTTTCTTACATTAAAAATAATTAACATCTGCTATGAGGTCAAAAGTTTTAGGTTCCCCCTTGCCAACTGGTATTATAACTTGAAAAACACCTATCAAACAAGTTTCTAAAGAAAGTTGCTTTGATTTGGATTCCATTCCCACTTCTATACTGTCTGTTTCTTTTGCTCCTTCCCATAGGAAACTTCTGATATTGCTTATTTTTACCTGAAGGATGTTGCTCCATTTGCTTTTATTTCAGCTTTCTGAACAGGAGATGCTTGAAGCGACAGAATTTTATTTCCTGGCAGGGTAATTTGTTTCAGAATGGAACCTAAAACAAAACAAAGAACATGCCACAGTAAAAAGCAAAATGCTAAGACAACTGTTTAATCAGTTCATGCTTCTAGCAAAGGCTACTGCAGTCTCAGTAACTAATCGGGTCCATGGAAAACCAGACACTCTAGAACCTTACATGCTACATGTTCTGTATGGCCCAAACCACTACACACTCTCAGCAAACACCCTCCTCTCTGCTGACCAGCAAAAGGTTTTACTGAAAACTATCTGAGACAAACTCACATTATACATCAACCTGGACCTGTTGAAGGAAAACAATTCTCAAAAGCACCACAGTTTAAAGGAAGTTCACTGCAAGGAGCTTACTCACAGTATTTTTAACAAGTACAAATGTTTGATTGACATGCTTTTAACAGGTGGCAGAAGTTGACATGGCACTCTCATCAGAGCTCCAAACAAAGATGTTCAACTTACCACACAAAGCTAGTTGCTCCCAATAGACAACCACCTTCTTACATTCCTACAATCCACCAACAGCCTGCACTTATTTCTATACTTCAGGATTCTTCTCCCTTCTCCATTAAAAAGGTTCCACTTTACCTGGAGGAAACTGGTTGGTTTGAACAAGCGTATTCAGCGGCATCCTTTTCTGAGATGTCTGTAGGGCCAGTGTTGAGGGTTGTGAGAGTGCGGATACTTGCTTTACAGTGGTCCCTGGTGGTTGCTGGACTACCTGGAAGTGCAATATCCAATATCACAGAGTGAGAAGAGCTAAACATACACAGAAGTAAACAGTATCAAAGTATCAACACGTTCATTTAGCTTTAGCTCCAGCTCAATGAGCTCTAACAGATACTTCACCCCTACTTTCTACTGAAAACCGTATTAGACATGTTTCACTGAGTATTACTCAATCTATTACACTAAGAGGCTTTCCTCTATGTAAGTCCTGCTTAACAGAACAGTTGAACATTGAGTCTGTGTGCCACTAAGTTCAAAAGGGTAGGTATCACATTCACCTAGTTAAAAAGAGAGAACACCAAAACAGTTAGAAGTCATACATTAAACCCTTTTCTTGTCAGGAATTAAGAATAAATACTGTAGTTAGTAAGGCATTTTTAGAACTGCAACATTAGCTGTAAATTGAGATGCTGAGTTTCGAAGTGCTAAGCAAAAGTAAACTGAACATCCGCTACCTGGAACATGAAGTACCAACTAGGAACACCTATAAGGAGTACAGCCTCCACACAAAAACATCACTACACTGCTGAAGGGTAAAAAGGAAAGGGGATGATAGTTTTGTTTTGTTTAAAGAGGCTCTTGAAAGAAACAAAAACAGACAGCAGGATGTTGTCACACAGACCTCCAGGCACAGCCCATAAATACTAATTCTTCCTCTTCAGGGGCACATATTAAAATGCAAAAAAGTAATAAAATTCCCCTATCCCTAAAAGCCTCATTTCTAAGCCTCCTAGCTAGCAGAATGTGGGCTGCAGCTTTTGTTACATCCTTTGGAAAAGTTCTTGATTACAAGAAATAGAAAGATGTGCTTTTAGCAAAACAAAATCATCATCTTCAGATTGAATCCTACTTTTTATCAGCAAAAGCTGATACAGAAGTAGTTTTGGAGTCAAGAACCCACATTTTCTCCTCTACATCTTTTATTCTGACTTCAGAAAGTCTAAAGAGTGCTTGTACAGCAACAGCGCACAAGTTTAATTACAAAAATAATTTATTATACTTCAGAAATTAGTCTGTCTCCTTCTGTCATCTAACTTCATATTTGTCAGTAAACATCATCAGGATAAGCATCACTCATTCACAAAAAGACGCATTTTGTGTATCAAATACTTAAGATACACCCCACCCATACCCATATTAATAGCATCAGGGTTTGGCATAGCAACAGGAAAGTAGACTAACTAAGCTGAAGGTGGTGTCTGAAAACCAGACAACAAACAGACAGTTCTTGAGAAGAAACCAAAGTTCCATAAGAGGAAAGAACCATGGCAGTACACACATGGTCAGACTGTGGACAGAGTCAAGGTTCACACATGCAGCACTTGCTCATGAAGTAATACAGATATGAACGTTTGCTTCTATGTGTTTTACCAACGCGCAGTTAGGTCCTTCTGAGAGACCCAGCTTCCACGTGCTGGAAGTTGTAAATAATGTTAACAGCATCATTTAGGTGTTCAGGTAATTACTGAGTCACCAGCTGACCGGCTTGGACAAACTACCCGCAAGGCTCTGCCAGCACCCATGCTGACACACACCAAGAGATCCTCCCCTACCACCAGTGAGAATGATGCTTCATCTTCAGCATCAAAACACTGAAACAGCACAAGAGGAAACATAAGCATTCAAGATGAAGGTGCAGCAGACAAAAGAACAGAGAATAGCAGTGTTAAATCAACAGTCTAGGTGAAGATTGGGAAATAAGCCAAGTAACCGAGGAGACTAGATCAACAAGACACAGAAAGGATATATTGGCAGTAAAGCTAATTTTCTGTTTGCCATTCTAGCTGCTAGACTAACAGAAGCTGGAAGTCCTTGGGTCTTGCTACAGGGGAGGGCAACAATGCCAGAAATTTCAACAAGGATCTTAAGCCAGAAAGAAGTATTACAAAAACAGGTAATGCCTGTGAGAAAGAGTTATTGTCTCTTTTCTTCAGGTTAGCAGCAAGAAGTAATAAAGAAAAAGGACTGTTCCTTTGTGTCCCATTAAGGAGGTTGACAGAGACATCAGAATAAAAAGCACCACCACTCTTAAGTAAAACAAAATTGCAATGCAACATCCAGATAACAGCATAAAGTCAGCTGCCTGAGAGGCTTGCATTAGCTTTACTTGCATCTGTTCTACATTAATAAAGCAAAGCTCAGAGATCAGCAGAGGAATGTTGAGGTATCATCACACACCTCAAGCAGGACTTCTTCACAAAGGAAGCCACACCAGATGAATGCAAAAGCATACATCCCACACAAAAAACTCTTGAAAAAAAATAACAGAGACTCTGCTCAAGAAAGCTCAGCTCTGAAGGGACTCAACTAACAACTCACTTAGAACAAGTAGCTGGAACAGCACAAGCGCTTCACTTCTTGCTTCAACTGTTAGCAATGTCCAGGGAGTATGTCTCACTGGTAATTCTGGGGACTACACCATAAAACTCTTGCTCTATAAGCTTATCATGAAGTTGTAGTCTCACAGCAGCTTTCTTCCCATTGGAGGCCAGCAGCTGGCAATGTAAATTTTCATTTATTGTACTTTAACAAGAGACAAAGCAATATGACAGCAAGACAACCTTCATTTCCAAGATTAAACTTCTATGTAAGCCAATGCCCTTAAATGAGGCTGTATAAAAAAGTCGTCAGGAGGAAACCCTTCCAAGAGTGCAACTCCCACAGCACAGGCATGCAATCTATCCCAACAGCATTCCTGAAGAAGAGGTCCCTCTGTATCCGCTATACAAACCTAGAGCTTTGATAATCACACTACAGAAATGAAAGTTACATGTTCCAATTTTGGTATTAAAATACTGCAGTGCTGCATTCTTAAGCACCACCACCATTACAACAGAACCGGCACATGAAAGTTCATTTCACATTCATCAAGCACGAGAGTCCTAAATTAGAAATGGGCATGCAGAGGGAGTGCATGGCATCAGACAACCCTGTGGGCTGGAAAGGCAAAGAAATTGCTGGCAGCATTGTATGGACAGATTTGCACAGCTGGCACGTACTTCCTTTCAGCTGGCAGCAGGACCCTTCTGTTAGGAAGGGGAAGAGCCAGATTTGTTTTCTTGTGGGAGGAAACAGACCCTCTGTCCTTTCAAGGAAAGGCATCAGGGAAGCCCAAGAAGATGCACCCACTTCTACTAACTTGCTCTTTGTGCTAACAGGTTGTCTGAACAAACACCAAGCTCCTGATACGGCAAAACTGCAAAGTGCTCACCCTCAGCCTTTCTACAGAAAGTATTTTAATCACTATGCCTGGGATCTTCCCAAATGAGGATAAAAACGAGTTTATATGCAAGTCAATGCTTGCAAGGCACAGTGAAGAAAAGGAATTGCAACGGGCTGCCACAATGCAACAGCGGAGGAGGCAGAAGTCATTTCTTGAGTTTATCAGTATCATACTCAAGAAGTGTTTTGACTCCCAAGCGTAGAGTTAAACTTCCTTGTCTATTTGTACAGATGGTCAACCTTTCCTCTGGATTACATGGATTGCTGGGTAGCCAACAAACTGCCTTTGTACAACCTAAGAAGCCCCCATTTTCTTCTGGCTGGAATTTCAAAATTTAATCCTCAAGGACAGTAAGGGTACCAACTCCTTTTCCAATTTGGCTTTATCTACTACTAATGAAGACTATCAGTGCACATGCTTGATACCTGGTTTTTGGTGGGGTTTTTTTGTGGTTTTTTTTTTTTTTTTGTTTTAAAACAAACACACCCACAGAAAGGACACCTCATCCCCTCCAAGATGTGCTTTGTTCTTTTTAAGCAAGTCTGGAAAGGTGAAAAGCTGGTAGCATAAGCTCTTTATTTAGAATTCAGGATTCTTGTATTACACCTACTACCATAACTATCCCAGCTGAAACCAGGACACTTACGCACTTGCAAAAAGCAAAACATTTTAGGCGTCTGAATACTGTTAAATCAAGTATACACAATGAACTACATCGGAAATTCACACACTGAATGTCCTACTATACCTGTGAAAACTACATCTAGCTTCATAGCAAGTCTAATGTTTTCCCCTCCTTTTAAGGAAAAAAAAGCTTTACAAGGAAGTCCTATTCAAGAACTGGAGTTTTTTAACTGTCAAAGGGAGACTGTTCTCTCAAAATACTTGGGAAAATTACTTACAGGTAGGCCAGTTAAATAGCATACTACTCGGTATCTCAAACACCCATAAACCAAACCTCATGTATTTCAGTGTTGGTCTTCTGGGTATACCTGTGATCCACAGTTTGCAGGTATTTAATATTAACAGTAGCAAGAGGTTAACTTGTGCCAAGACAAAAACGTTAACACATTGCTTTTGAGGGTATTGTTTTAATAAGATATTTATTCCTCCTGGAATTTGTTAGCTAATGAGGCCTGATTGGAGAAACTCACTTTTGGATGACTTCATAATTAACATGTCTTAGTAAATGTGGAGGTCAGAACTCTGCTCTGAAAAGCTCATTTAGCTAGTTTGTACATTTCAGTTAACATATCACTAAACATCATCAAGCCACCCGTGCCTGCAAAGTATCCAGGGTAGAAATTGGTAGAGAGACTGGAATCCCTGGTGGCTAGCTGAGACAGAGCCCTATCAGGGCATCTAACAGTAATTAACATAAGCATCCCATGAGCAGTTTCTGTTTCTGACACTAGCACTTCTTGCCTTTTCTTTCAGATGCCAACTTATCCTGGCTGCACACACAGCAGGGGTCAGAACTCATCTTCCCTTGTGTCTCAAGCTAGATGTTTGGTCTGGTGGAATGGTGGTCAGCCTGTCCTGCAAGAGACCAAGCTTACAGTTTGGCTTTAGATTCACCTTTTCAGCAAGGGCTCAGTATCCTTAAACTAATGACAACTGTAACTGATTAACTTAGGGACAGACCAGCTTCTGGTTAGCTCATGGCAGACTAATTTCATAAGTTAAGAAAAAAACCCTAGCTGAGATCTAAATTGGTATCCTCTTTACAAAACGGTAAGAGTAGAAGCCCGGTTACAGAGACGCAGAAAAACTCATCTTACCAACTGTTTCACTTTAACCACTTGCTGAATGCCCACTGACTGTGCAGCGATGGAGTTTGGCTGTGAGATTTTAATACTGATTGGGGTTCCAGTGACTGATTTCAGACGCTGGAGAGGGGTTGTTGCTGAAGATGCCACTGTAGAGACCAGCACTGGCTTTGGAGGCTGGAGAGCAGACGTTGCTACCACAGAGGTAAAGGCTGGCTTGACAGTTTGGATAGCAGTCAGCCCTGATGTTGCTGTCGTGGTGGTGAGGACTGAAGCTGCAGGTCGAAGAGATGCTGTCACTACTGCAGAGGAAGGAACAGACTTCACTGTCTGCAGAGATGCTGTCGCTGATGCACTGACAAGGACTGGTTTTATAACTGGAGCAGCTGTGACTGTTACAGGAGCAGACACTGGTTTTATAACTGGAAGAGTAGTTGTTCCTACAGCTGAGGTTACCACTCCTATCGAAGTAGCTGGTGCTACAGAGATACAAGTCGAAACAGCTTCTGGGGTTGGAGCTGGCTGCTGCATACACTGCTGGATAAAGCTCTGAGCATTGGGCATTAGCTGCCGTAAAGCAAGCATGCTTTTCTAGAAGAAAAAAAGAAAAAACACTGGATGTAACATTGGGAGAGTCTTCCACAATACTGATACATTAGCAACCAAATCCTCTTCCTTGTATTCTAATTTCATTTTTCATGAGACAATGAACTCCTTACTCCAAACAAGTTTTGCTAGAATTCAGGGACCCTTAAATTGATGATGCTACTGCTCAGTGAAGACCACAAGAATCACCAAGACAGGCTGAACGAAGGTCAACAGTCACAATGGCGTCACTGTACATAGCAAACCCCATCTATAGGAAACTCACCCACAACCTTGTTCTCTTGTTTAGATTTTTCACTTTGGAATTTACATTTAAGAGTAAGGCCATTCTAACTGCTTTCCTACCTCAAAAAATGTTGTTTTGCCAAACCCCCTTGCTATATTGTACCAGCTGTGTTTATTCCACAAAGCATGTCTGACAAAAAACTACAAACTATCCACCAAAGTCAGAAACAAGCTCTGAAGAGGAGCACTTCTATACCAATACAGCTGTATCTACACTAGGGGGGGATACCACTTTAATAATGTCTGTATAGCTGCAGTGGCACAACTTAAGCCAGGCAGTTCTTTGCAACAGGAGAACATCAGTAAAGGTATCTGGCAACTTCTCATTTTCACTACAGCTGTGTTTGAGAAGGTTAATGGACAGAATAATCTTCAAGCCCTCTAAAGATTTTTCTCCTTGACTATGTACAATCTGTTACGGCTCAGAACCAGGGGAAATCAGTTCTGCAACTACCTGTATAATCTCACAACCCACCTTTTTTTATATCCTTGACAGTTTTGAAGTTTGAAAGAGTCTCCAGCACAGTGCTGTTGCTCTGGGCTTCATGCAAAAGGAATGCGTGTCTCACATGCTAAATATCAAGTGAACAAATTGCTTGCACGCCTGCACCTTCTGCAGCATGCCTACATTTAACATTCGCTTCCTTTTATTTTAAAAGGCTGCTTAGCATTCTGCATGCTCCTGATGCGATTTATTTACCAAAAGCATCCAGCAGAGATTTGAAAACCAAGCAGGCTTCACAGCCAAAGTCACTGTACTTTTCCACCTATTGGAACAGACAAAACAAAATGTGCACCAACTTCATCAAAAACCTGCAGCTCAAAGATAAGACAAGTCCAGAGAGCCCTACCTGAACTTCCACTTCACTAGCAAAAAGTGAATTGGTAGCAAGCCATACCACATATCTCTCCAGACTCAAGCTGCAAGTGTTTTCCCCGCAACAAGGCCAGCATGGATCCTTGTAGCACTTTAGAGAAGTGCTCCTGAAGTCAGCTTCCATTTGGCACTCAGTACTGTCACAGCTGCTCAGAGTTACAGACCAGGCCCAACTTGTGTGTATCAACTACACATCCTTAAGGCATTTAATATAAAATGATCAGGGTGCAAGATGCTTTAAAGTATAAGTAACACTACAAAGTCAGCTAACTTTGACCACAATGATGTTTAAATGTATCTGAAATCCCAGTATTTCTTTGTTAACGTAAGTGTACAACAGGGAGAGAGCACCTTGTCCAGGATTATGGGGTACGGATACTGCCCAAAACAGAAAATCCTGAATCATACCAGTAGCTGCCAGCACACTGCAATGGCTCTACTGTGATGGGCCAGGGTCTGATCCATGCTGATAAATCCAAGTTAACTTCTGTGGAACTCCCTCAAGGTCTGTGCACCGAGTGTTGCAGCTCTCCATATTGCAGAATGGCTTAATAAACCATCAGCTCGAGTGCTCCAACTGAGCACTTCTGTAAGTGCATGAGGACAGCGCTAGGGGGACCCAAAGGAGCGGAAGCATCTGCAAGTGCAGTGCAGCCACCCCTCCACTCCTCTACAGAGCTCACCAGCCCTAGACAAGGTCTAGCTGTGCCAAATTCAGGCTTGGTCCGCATAGAACTTCTGAGCTTCAACTGCACTGTTTTGGGAACACAGCAGCACCTAAACTGGCCCCATGCAGGCACAGTCAGCCCATGCCCAGTGAGTTTCATTAGCCAGGGCCCTGCAGGAAGCAGCTATGTTACTTCCGAAGCCAAACTTGCCCTGCCAGTCAGCAGAGTTCTGCTGAGACTCCTCACAGCTCATAGGAAACCACTGGCAGTCACATTGACCCTACACTCACAGCCTGGTCCTTCTGCAGCCAGAGATGCACTGGGTGCAGGAAAGCCCATACTCTAAGCTGTTTGTTCTTCTAGCTTTTGCATGGACATTTAAGAAGCCTTCAGGAAATTAAACAGAGAATAAGTAAGTGATCAAAATTTTCTTTCAAGCCTCGGAGAGATGACTGTAAGTCTTCTAGACTCATGGCAAACTTGCTAGTAAAGCATTTCAAGATTGACACTGTAACAAAAAAAGTCATCCTAAACTTGAACAGATTAACACCAGCCATCTAAAGTAATATCAACATTACCACATACACGGTTATGTGTGCTGTCAAATACTAAAGAAGAGGACAAAGTCCAGAAAACCTTTATCCCAACTTCACTGCTTAACTATTCTTCCTTGATTCTCCATCATGCCTATAAGGAATGCCAAGGAAAAAGTACACATGTATCAAGCCTAAGAATACTGCATACATTGCAATTAAATAAGTGCAACCAAGTTTTACATGTTTTCACTGGGATTTAATGCTTGCTGTGAAACAAACATGTTAATTTTTATTTTGTTAATACCATTCTACCATATGATTAGAAGTGTAAAGAGATAATTTTTAATTTACATGTTTATTTGCTTGAATGGAAGTAAGAGTTGTCCTGGGTTACTTTTCCTAAGCTGCAGTAGCCCTGTCAGACCCTTTCTGGAGAAAGGGGTGGTGTTTTCTTCTGCCTCTAGTGAAACACAAACCAGCAGGCATATGAATAGCTTTGTGTAGATAATCTGCTCTTAAATGCTGCATAAACTGTAGACAGCCACTGTTGCCTGTCTTCTGTATTATAACTCAGAACAGCTAGTTTCGATGAGAAAGTAAGGTCATCTTAGTATAGTGCTTTATTGGAGATGCACCCGTTTAAAAACATTAGTCTCTGAAAATGACTTTGAGGGCAATTACTCTCCAATTTAAGAATGCAGCATAAATCACTCCTCTGAAATCCTCTGTCCCCCAAAAAATTGTCCTTCCAACAGCAATAGTCACACAGGGCTAGGTTAAGTACCATTTCCTTAGCTGACCTAAGCAAACAGCTACTTGAATGCTCTTTCTTGATTTCCTTTTCTTGTCCTCCTCCCTCCCCTCAGTAAATATTATATATCCACAGACACTTACCTTGAGAAAAGGAACTAAATAAGGTTGCGGAGATGATTTGAGCTCTATATATAGCTTTTTTGTAAATTCTTCTGGTTCAATTTTTGCTTCCTAAGAGGAAAGAATAATTACAATGGTAAGTTATAACTATGAATCTACCATATTTTTCCCCCCGATGTACCAAAAACTCATGAAAATTTAAATGATCATTAAATTGTTCAATTTCAGTACTCGATTGCTTTTCTCCTCCTCTATTTTTAAACAAAACATTTTAGGATAGAATGATGTTGTAATTTAAATATAGTGTTATCAAATTAAATTACTTTTTCAACTATGAGCAGTTAACACACTGAAGTGAACTGACAGAAACAAGTTTGTAAGTAGAACTGATCCATTTGAGTACCTCACTGTTATGCAGAGATATTTAAAATCTACTTCGAGTACTTTTTTTTCTTTAAAGGTAGTTGATATGCATAAAGATCAATTTAAAGAAACCAGGGACAAAAGACAACTCAGTAGGTTATGTAAAACAATTCTAATGAAGACATAGCATAATAAAGCAGAACACTTAACACCGTCTTTCAAAAGCAGGAGAAACTGAACATCAGAACATCACTTCTGCATACCACTATAGTAACTGTCCTCTAGCCTGTGGAGTACAGTGTCCTTTCTTAATGCTTGCCACTCTTGCCCAGCACAAACACCTGACTCAAGGGCTTGGTAGTGTTAAGAAGCTGCAGCAGATTTTTAAGACCCCTCGCTCACTACTTCGTGCCATCACGATCGGGCTAAGGTGATGGGTAGCCCCAGACACTGCTGCCCTCTTTCATGCTCCCAGGTGAGACCCTGCCATAGAGTCACCATGAACGTTAAGTCCTCCAAGAAGATAGAGACATACCAGGAAGAGGGATCCAGCACCAATCTCTGTCTTTACAGAGAAATTACTCTTTTCAGCCATACTCTCATTCAGAAAAAACATTCCAAGGAGCTACACAGAGCAGGAGTTTTAAGGACTGTCTATTCACAGACAGAACTTGCAACAGCTCTCCTAGTCATTTGAGCTGCTATCTGTTAGGTCTCACTAAGCTGTGGATGCAGATCACCAAGGTCGCGCTGATAGAGATGCAATGATTTGGTACACTACATCTCAGTGCATACAAGGCTCTTGACACCCACTTCACACGATGCTGCCTTAAGAACCATTTTACTTCACAGGTGCCATCTCCTTCATACATACAAAACATTAATTTAGTTCACATTCAAATCTTACACACGTACTGAACGGCAGGAGAACAGTGTTTTTTAAAGTACTACATAAAGCAAACAAGTGCACAGTTAATGATGTATTAATGTCTGGTAACAAGTGTGCTTAAAAATAAATAAAGTACTGTAAGCACAAGAAGGAACAATTCTAGTATTTTTCTACAGAAGGAAGAGTCCAGCAAGGACACAAAGGTAGAGGGGCCCAACCTTCTGCAAGGCTGTGTCTTCAAACAATCTGCTCTCTGAAATTACACCTTTTGTCTACACCACACTTTCCTAGTCTGAAAAGTCCTTTGGTACCACTAGCAAAGCCATTCCCCTTCACCAGCCCACCACCTTCTGCTACGGCGGAACAACAGAGCAGCAGCAGCGGTCAAATGCCAAGACAAGAAGTGTCAGGAGAAATCGTTACCAAGAAAACCCAGCTGTGCCAGGGTACAGCACAAAGCAGCATAAGGAAGCCACCTGCAAGGATAGAGACAGGTTGGCAGCCACCACGTTACTTGCTCCATCTCGCTGTCTAAAGACATAGATAACGTCATGCTTGTTTCCATGGGAGCTTCACTATCAACTTGTATGTCAGTTCTGTCTTGGAATAAAAGCAGTAGTATGGACTCAGCACTGCACTACAACGTCCACAGTAGTCTCTTGACATTGAGGACTCAATACTACACTAACTAAAAAAGCACGAGACCCAGAAGCTGCATTAACACTATAAACTCCTCCTGCTGTCAGTTACCTGTGTACATCAAATGAAACAGGCAGGGGCGGGCAAAACAACATGCATTTAGCACAGTTAAAATACGAGTTACAATATAAGACTTAGAGGGTCAGATGTACTCAGCCACAAGTCCAGCTCTTCAGCTGTTTACAAAAAAAAATAAAAAGAAAATAAAAAAGACGGGGAACAAACCTATGATGAAGTCAATGTCAAAAACAAAAAAAAAAAAATGATGCAGACTTTCAGACTTTGTTAACACCAAGAAATAAGTAGTCTCACCAGTAGATTTTGCACTAGATTCTTCACATTCTGCCCTGTCTCAGGGGCTTGAGGTCCACTAGATGCCAGTTTTATTAATGTAGCAAGAAAATTCTTGCATTTCTTCACATTCTCCAGCATCTCCTAGCACAGAAATAAAGAGAAGACTGTTAGATGTTGCATTGGCTCTCCAACCTCTGATGAATATAGAGGATGTTAATTAAAAACTTTTTTTTTCCCCTTACTGTGGAAGCGCTGGTCTGTGCTACTGTTGTGCCCTCTGCTTTCACAGAGACTGCCTTTTGGGAGATAGCTTGTGCAGGTGGTCCTGTAACTGGAAGTTTTACAGGTGTTCCAGTACTCGAAGGCTTTAAAGCAGTAACTGTAGGAACACTAGCTGTCGCAGCTGCTGTCTGGAAAGAAAAATTAACACTTTTCAACCAAAGACTAACGTGACAAACATACTGTATTCTGCTAATGTACAAGGCAGCACCCTCCCTCCACACTACTATTTGAAATATGAATAAACAACATTTATCTTTGGTTTTAAGGCTTTGATTCATGTGCTTTGAGAGGCTCTATTTAATATAGGAAATGACTGAACCACCACAGCCATAATTCTGATTTAAAAATCAAGGGTGGGGGAAAAAATGGTAGAGGCTCACCCAGACTGAAGCACCACCTGTGACTTCAAGTGAAGCAAGGAAAGTAAAGTTGCCTTGAAGAAACCAATGTATTAATTTTGCCAGGCTCCTACAGTCTAAGGTTAATGAATTTTGGACAATGCTAAGCCAGGTGACACTACTCTGAAGAAAAATTACGACCTTAAAGTGATTATTTATCTTCCTTTCTTCCCCTGCAGCTCCTCTCCCAATTGTAATATCCCTTACTTCTATGACATGCACAGTAGGAAAAGACATCGTGTCCACTTTGGAAGGATGCATGTTCCAGCAAAAGCAGCCAGGTGAGCACATGCATCTAACCAGTTCTTCCTGCTTTTCCTTGTGGGCAGCAATTTGGATCTCTCTCTCCTCTGTCCAGACACAAACCCGCACAAAATTCAGTTATGTTGAGACCTCTTTTTAAAATCTCATTAGAATTCACCAACAGGTTCAGAAGCTACAGCAACAGGAGTAATGAAGGTTTAGGAAAAAATAAGAACAAAATTGCCTCTCTCCTTTGCAAACTAGGCTAAATAGTAGTTTCCAGAGGAAAATCACCTAAACTGAAGTATTTCTACTTCAGATTTTAAAGAAAGAAAAAAAAAAAATCACACCAAACCACATCCCAAAACCCCAACGTAGTCCTTCTGAAACAACAGAATACAATGAGTAAAAGATTTTGCCTCTACAACACCTGCTACTTTTGATTTCCCAACTTTATCACTAAAAAGCCAGACTGAACCTACAGGTTACAGAAAAGCAAGAGTTTCAGGTTAGCATTTGAAACCTAAAGTTGAGTGTTGTTTTCCCTCCAATCTTCTCAAGAGCAAGGGAAAGTCAGGTTCTGCAGGTAAAATTCTAGGTTGAGATCTGCACAACACACTTGATTTCATGGACTCTTTAAGACATTTATATGCCCCAATTTAGTCCAACAATCAGAAATTATTACTTGCTAATTGCATTAATGATAAGACAGTGACACAAGAGCCCAACACCCTACCGTGGATAAAACAGAAAGCAATCAGAGCACAACAGACATCATGTAGAATATCAAAGGGCATTTAAGTCTTTCAGGATAGGGAAAATTGATGAACAAACATATAAAGCTAAAGCAAAACACCATCACTTTATTCAATCATTTAGAAATTGTACTTTTCCTGGGTGGGTGTCCCCCTCCCCAGGCTGTTGCCAGCTTGACATGAAAGAAGCAGGCAGCTACCAGAAAGCTTTCCAGCTCAGGCTCCCACTGTTGGTAACACTTTAATAGCTCTCTGCAGGATCTTTGCCAGCACCGCCTCTTCCAAGGATGAGGCTCAACAGCTCTAAGACCACAGGGAGGCAAACTGGGCACGAGAATTCCATAAACAGATGGACAGAAGGAAGACGTAAGGGGACAAAGCACAGATCTGCCAAGCTGCAATGCCCATGGCATTTAAAAGTCGAAAACATGAGGTTCACAGGAGCTGATCTCTTGCAAATTCCAGCATGTTTACACATCAAGACCAGAACAGCATTTTATCAACTGAGGGAGGGAACAACAGGAAGTCTACTGGATCCTTTTCCCAGGAAGACGAGTATACGGGAATTAACTTCTGTCATCTGCCCTCAACCTTTTTCACTACTGACAATTCTCATTCTCACTTTGAGCAACAGAGAAATAGTTGCCACAAAAAATGGCATTAATCCTGCATATTTTGAAGTCATTTCAAGAGAAGAAGTGCTCTGCATCTAAATAGAAGTGCCCCAGCATGATGCTAATTAGATACTTTGCAGCTTAGTTACCCCATCTGGGAAGCAGGTAAAAAATAAAAATGTGCATGTATTTTGTCTAACCTCAGAGCTTAAACATTGAGGAATGTCAAAAAATGGAAATGTTTTTGTAAATGAGGAGAATAATCCTGGAGTCAGCAACTAGACAAGAGTTTTGCAGACGGTAGTGTCCCAATTAATACTTCATGCAGGATAGGAGATACACAACCAAGAGAAGGGTAATTTCCTCTCCAGTGTCTCTCACTTTCTGTGATGACATCATTCTTCCACACCAATACTCCTCTCCTGTGATCTCAAAAATCTGTCAAGATTAACATCAGCAAATTCTTTTCAGACTGATAAATGAACTGCTGACAAGGAAATCAGATCCAAGGGCTCTCCCTTCCCTTCCCCAGACTGAGGATCCTGCAACCTTACGCACAGATTCCCTCATGAGCACTCTTCTGTTGTCCATCCCAGGGTAAGGAGTGAAGTAGCCCTGTAATGGCAGGATGTATCCATACTGCACCTATTTACTCTTTATTGTATGAGGAGGTTGTACAGAGGGCTTTGCAATCCTCTGCAAAACAGAGGAGCTGCAAGGAAACCACTTCAAACAAAATAGGACTATTAATTTTTCCTACAGTCATCAAAAGGCTTATTAGCGTTCTTCCAGTTTCTACAACAGAAAAAGATACAGCTTATTCTACTCGCTCCATGTCTACCTCTTTAAACATCATTCATTAAAACTGAACTAAGAAAGATCAGAAGAACCAAGTCAAAGGCAGATATAAGTTAAAAAAGGAAAAGTTAATAGTATGATGAATCTCAATGTTTATCCACACGAGAGTGTGAACAGGCCGGCAGATTCCTCCACCAGATGATGGATGACCTTCGCTCAGTCGCCCCAGTGCAAGGGTAGTGTAGTTGATGACCTGCTTTTATATCCTAAAGATCTCTATGCACAGATCACAAGCACATGGCTTGAAAGCTAATATTCCAAAATAAAACTGGGTAAGGATTATCCATTACTGTTCTTAGACACAAAGCTTATGTTGTTTCCACTCTAAACAAAACAGAAAATGTATTAAGAGGCATCTGGATTTTCCCCTTTAGCCCCAGCATTATCCACCTGTATTGAGAAGGAAAAGAAAAAAGATCAGAGCTGTGAGTAGCTTTCAGCTGCTGATAAGAAGAACAGCAGGAGAATAAATTTTTAAGTCAGACTGTTAGTTACTACTGTCAGGAAACATATCCCTCTGAACACCCTGAAGGTCGAGAGCATGGGTTTTTTTGAACAACTGACCCTGCTCACTGGTGCTTGGTCAACAGCTACAGCCCTGTCTTCTTCAAGCTCTTGTTCACAAAAGATATGTACAAGCCAGATCTCTTCCCAATTTCTCCTCCAGATTATGGTAAGAAAAGAAAATTTTAGCTGCAGAAAGTAGTTTTCTTTTCATCACACATGTTTATCCAGAGCTCTGGTCCCCAAGGACACAGGATGAACTCTATCTGAAAGTCTCATATACTTCAGGTTGCAAGAGCTTCTTTGGAAAAGTCCTACAACATTTTTCTCTGGAAAAAGAGAAGTAAGACCTAGGAAACAAGACTATCTATTCACAGTCATATTTGTGGAATTTGTCTACCAAACTCAATTAGAGAAAAGAGGTCTCCAGTTATGACCTTCCTTCAGTTTTTAATTAGGGGAAAAAAAACCTTACACATGAAAAACAGCTTGACTGGTGCAGACAGCTCATCTTCCGCTCAACATCATCTTAGGTATACTTTTTTCCCCTCTAAAGCATCAGGGAATTCCAGAAGGCATTAGGAATTCTCCATTTCCCAGAAAAGCTTCAGCCTGAAGAAGCTCTGTCACAGGGTACAAAAGCACTAGAAATGGCTCTCTGAACTATTTATTTTATCCATTGTTCATGTGCTTTCTACTGTAGTGAGACAAGGTGATCTGACATATACTGGCAGAAGCGTAATTAAATTATGCATTTAAAATAGACATTCAGGAAATAATTTATTGTGAAGACAGAAGTTATCAAGATTACTGAAAAACTGATTAGAGGAAGAAGTAACAAGAATGCATCTATATCTTCTTCAGTTCTCTCTGTCACTTATTCTTATTCCACCACATTATAAAGCTTGCTACCTACCTGTGTAACAGCAGGTGGCTGAACAGTAGAAGCCACAGCATTTGTTGTTTGAGATAATGTTTTCACAGGAGTAGCTGCTACTTTCTTTAGTAACTGGGTGCCAGAGTTCTTAAAAATAATTAAGAAAGAAATAATTATACATGTGAAGAGAACAGCTGTCAGACAAACCAGTGACAAGACAGGCACTGAATACCTGCTCTTGCCCGATAAAAACCAAGACACCCATTCCTACAGTAACAATAGGCATCATTCACATAGTCCGTATAGTTTAATAGCTTTCAACAAAGCTGTTTGTCTACCAGTTTAAGACTCAAGAACAGATGCAGAGACATTTAGACACAATGCCTAATCAGAATAAAACAGTTAAAGGATGAGTGTGTTGGGAAGAAATATGCAGATGTTCACGTTTTTGTACCCTCTCTTACGTGCTGACTACATTAAAAGAGGTGGAAGCAAAAAGCCAGCAGAGTTCAAGGAAGGAGGAACATCCTGGGGACATGGAAAAGGTCCTCAGCTTCACTCAGCCTTAGAGAAGTATACCACCAGAGGACTGCAAGGCTGCAGTTAGTAACAGTAACTGTTCATACAAGGGTTTTTTTCATTTGGGGTTGTGTGGGGTTTATTTTTGTTGTGGTTGTTTGGGGTTTTTTTTAGTGGGGACAGGGGATGGGATGGGATGGGAGGAGGTGGTGGCGTTTTTTTCTTAAAACCCTTTACATCATTATCAGGGAGAAACTCCTTAATTTGAACTATACCATATGTAATGGCCAGCAGGTTTTTTTTTAAACTGAGAAAGCGAAGCACATGGTGATGTGTATGTGCAAAACCAAACACCATCGTGCTACTCAGAAAGCATTCAAATGCTTATTTAACCCTCTCTAACTTCTTTGCAAACCCTGATGTAACTACATAACATACAGCTACATCAAATTAAAGCTAAAAGAGGGGTTACCTGTACAGCACATATTCTGATTGCAGGTGTGGTGGTCGGTACAGATGGTCTCACACTTGTGTTATTTTGTGGCTGATTCTGTGCTTGTGCTATTGCTTGCTGAGATACTAGCATTAGCTGGCCACTACTGCTTCTGATAAGAACAGTTCCTGTTGGAGAAAAACATCCAGACTGTTAAAAATTAAGCAGTATTATGGCTTTCCTATGCTTCTGTGAAAGAAATAACTAGACCACACTGATATGGTAATATAATATTTAGTTTCTTACTCCAAGGAACAGCTGCCAAGAAATGTAAGAGCTAAGCATACATCAGCTTTACTCTGCATTTTATGACAGAAAACAATTCTTAAAGTCAAGAGAAAACTAGACAGTCACAGCAAAACACTATATGCATATGAGATGCAAAGTGCACCATTTGAGTCAAAAAGATATTCTGGACATTAAAAAGACAGACACACACCACACACACACTCAGCATTTACTTTAACGGTAATGCCGTTAAGCCGTTCTTCAACCTGCAAAATTCATGACCAGTATATACTTGGCTGCCTCTACACATTTTCACTTTCTGAACATCTAGGCACAAACTTGGTGAAGATATGCTTTAAAGAAAACCTGCAATGGGAACTGAAGCCTCATTAATACCAGTTCACCTGTCTTATATCAAGACAATCCTCATCAGTCAGAGGGCAGCGGTCTCCAATTAAAGCAAAGCTCACATCTGAAGCTGTTCCTCTGTCAAAGGTTTGTCCAAAGCATTAAAATGAATGTTTTTAATCAAAGCAGCTTACAACCAAATAGGGAGATTCCAAGGGGAAAGAAGGGGGGGAGGGGGGGAGGGGAAGAAGAGACTCTTCTGCCTTGTTTCCTTCCTTATGTTTTCCTTTCAAACCTACAGCAATGTCAGACCATCATGATTCATCTCTTACCACCTTTCTCATATCCCATCAACTATAATGATAAACAGACAGTTAAACAATGAATATTTCTACTAAAGCTTTCAAGTGAAAAACCACCTTAAGGAGAATCAGTCAGATGCCACAACACAGTCCTATGTTCCCTGCATTTGGAAACGCATGCCTCCTTTTCCTCCCCTACAGGCTACGCTCTGGAATATACAGAGTTTCATCAGGGTCACAAACACAAAATGCCAGCTGGATCCCCAGTCTGAACAGCTTCAGATTCTTCAAGGAAGCAGCTATAGAGCATCCTACTTTTGCTGGTGCCTCACATCTCCTTTACCTTCAACAGAAGCTGCTGCAGAGTCCACCACTAAACCCACCGTCCTCTAACACCTCACTTAAAGGCTGCATTAAACTTTCTCAGGAGTTATCCACTTATCTGAAAAATAAAAACCAAACCCAATCTTCTCTGCACACTCAGGATCTTGCCCAGTGTAAAGCAAGGCTGCAACAATGAAGTAGTCTTTTTACTACCTGGTTAGCCTGGAAGCTGTCAAAACATTCTGTACGATACAGCCTAAAACACTGTTTCTGAGTTTAAATGAATGCAACAGGAAAAGCCACAAGCTCTGTAAGTTGGGTTTTGTTTAAAAAGATAAAAGATCAAGCTATAGCCACATGCTTAGAAACAGCTTTTCATCCTCCACATCTAAAAACATAAGAGGATACTGCAAGACAACACAAAATATGGTATAAAACTCTAAAGTCAACATACTGCAATTTACATAGCACACAAACTGAGACTGCAAAAGCAGCATCTAGACATTCCCTCCTTTCTCAAGCAGCCTTTAGTAGATGGGGCAGATGCACAAGACAGTTGCATACACAGAAAAATCCTGTTACTCCATCTGACAACTCAGCTTTCTCCTCCTCCACTGAAGTCTTCACTATAATTATATTCAGGTACAGATGGATCTTTTAATTTAATAAATGAATAGCTGTAATCACAGAAAACAGATCAGACTTCTAATTCTCTTTTCATGCCATCTTATTCAGACAGTGATCTGTGGCATACAACTCATCATTATCAGTCAGAAAAAGGGCAGTTTTTTCCTTGTTCACATTACATGTTCACGCAGACTCTAAAAGAAGAGAGATGATGATACCACATATGTTGACAGCAATAGCTTTTCTCTCTAGGTCTTCATTCAGGACAGCAGAATCTTGCTACTGGAGGTTTAAGGCTTTTCTTTTCTAAGCTTGCTTAAAAACATTGTTGCTAGCTCTACTCTTTGAGAGGGCACATATAAACTTACCATTTAATTCCTTTAGAGATTTGGAATGCATTAAGTGGTTTGTTTGCAGGTATCTGGCTATTTTGTCACTACTCATTAAATTTGTTTTTTAAGCCAAGCTGTCAAAAGCACAACTGCACAATTTCTACCTCTCTGAATCATACTGCATACCAGAAACAGCACCATTGCCGGTCAACTCAATTATAAGGGTTGAAGCTTTTTTCTTGCACTACTCTTCTGAAGTTTCAGTTAACATTCGCCAGAGATGGAGACTGCCTTAAAAGTATCCCATCCCCTAGTCACTTGAATGGGAGAGAGTTTCCTTGACAAAATTGACCCAAGGGCAATACAGCTAGCAAGCTTATACAAATACAATTCATATGCAAATTCATGAACATCTCAAAAACAAAAGTAAACAAAAAACCACTAAAATATTAACAAGTCCCAGCAGTCCCCTTATATTTGACCATCACCAACAGCACTGTATCCTGAAACACAAATCAACTTTTGACAGGATTGGTCAATGTAAGGACATCCATACTTGATCAGACCACTGTAAAATAACTTTAGGCTTATTCTTGGTGTGAGCATCCACAAAAGTTACCTAAGGCCACTCCAGTGGTTACAGCCTTGATTGGAGCATATGACTGAGATGATACCTGTCTACTTCCATATAAGTTATGGTAAGAACCTGTTCCACTTGGAACAAACATTAATTTCCCTATATTTGTTCCATTTGGCAGTGTCCTGGATACAGCTTAAACCATGACAGGCAGAATTTTTAATATGGTGGTAGCCTTTTCATGTCAGTAGCTCTTCTGACAGCTAGCAAAATTAGAACTCCCAAAAATCAACAAACCCAACATCATAGTAATCTACTAACTGGCTTTTGTAGGCTTAACACTGTAAATTCCTGATGCTAGCACAAGTAAAACTGAAAACAAATTTGAAATGCTGTCATAGCTATAGTTTTGTACAGCGAAGAGCCACAAGACATCACTGCAAGCATGAAACACAATTCTGGGCACAATTCTTACAACCTAATGTCATGAAGTGACAGTAAACTGACACATGGATTGTCTGAAACAGTTTGAAAGCTGCTGAGAATAGCATTTATTTTTTTACTTCTGGTTGCCATAATTTATGTGTCCTTTCACAACTTAAAAATACCCCCAATCTTTTGATACGCCCTTTCTGCCTTGACACAAAAGCAACAACCCAACACTAAAGCCAGTAGTGCAGACTCCAAGAGGAGACACGGGAGGTGTCTTCTGCCAGAAGAAAAGGATCCATGGTATTCAAACCCAATGTCTGAAGTCTTATACATCACATATATCTGCACAACTTTGAAACAGGGAACAGCAGGTGCTGGTAACCTTGAGGTTCTCAATAAAAAGGTCACATGAACAGACTCATGCAGCTACCAAGATAGACTACTGTCAGAAATGAAGTGCAAGAATCCACACTCTTCACTTGGGGGGAGGACGGAAAAGATAACATTTCTTTATCAAGAGCTGTTACATTCACTAGAAAGCAATTTTTGACAAACTAGAAGTGAAAACAGATCAGGTCCTGCAGTCATTGCAACTCCACAGCAAAATGGGGGTTGGGAATGACTTCTTAACAGCTGAAACAATGAAGTTTCAGGTAACACCACTCAGCACAGCATTTAAAACTAGAAAAAGTATCTTCAATCTCTGGCCAAAATATCAGCACTAACTGTAGTTACTGAACAGCAATCAGGCATCTTCATAACGCCAAAGGTGGCTTCTTTTAGGCAACATTTCCAAGAAAGCACTGTTTATAGGATACAGTTCAATAGTTTTACTGAAGCTATTTCAGAGAACAGGAAAGACTTTCTCACCACTTACGCACTTTGATAGTAAGAATAAGGCTACAAGGCTGTTCCCATTTTCCGATCACAAACAGACAACCTCGAGTGAGCAGCTACCAGCAGGGATGAGTATTTACATGCTTCACAGGAGGACTCTGGCATCTCACAGATTAACAAACAGCCCTTTTTACAATGAATTGAGACTTCTGTCTCTGGATATTCTGCTGTCCTGCCAAGAAAAGAATCCTTTGGAAAGTTATTTCTTTCTCTTGATTGCCAGACAAGACAGTTACATTAGAATTAGCTATTTCAGCCCTTTGTTCCCTGCACATCTTCCTTCAGCTGGAATTCTGCAGCAAGTCTGAAGTGGAATGAACTGACAACCAAACCCCCGCTCAGCTTCCTCCAAAGCTACACAAAAGCAGCCACGCTATAGCTTCTCACCTTAAAGAAGTCTCATTGAGACCTATACCCTTTCTTCCCAGTGACCTGACTTCTCCTGGAACAGGGGCTCCAAGAACCATGCCTCCAGAAAGAGCACCCAGCATCACCCCTGCAAAGCTCAGCCAGCCACCACCTACAACAGTCTTTTCCTAGGCATGCTAGCAATGTGTGCCATGGAAAACCAGAGGCTTTCTATTAAAATTCCATTTGCTGTTCAAACCCGAGATACCTTCACTATAGAGGACCAATAAGGAAATCCAGCTTTTTCAGAACTTGATTATAATACACTTCAAATTTTCTAAGATGTAGCTGTGTTTAGTATCCAACCCAGAATCAAGAAACACAGCTTAGAAGGAGGAGAGGCTTCCAGTTAACTCTTCATTGTAACTACATAGAACCAAAATTCACTGGAGACATGAACAAGATGCTGTGGGATCATGGCAGAGATCTGTTTATGCCACTGTACATAAGGCCACCTGCACAGGCTTCACTGTAGTTCAGGGAATGGTGTCAAGGAAACCACACTATTGTTAATGTGACCTGTGCTACCTACCAAAGCTCAGGGTTTCATCTAGCAGCACTGAATACCAATGTATGCTAAAAGCATCCCACATAAGGCCAACTTTCACCACATAAGACAAGCCCGAGGCTGTTCCTGAAGGGGAACATCCAAGAAGGAATCTCCCGAGATGAGCCAGCCAGCAGGTGTGCTCCAGTGGAGATACACCACATGCTGTTACACACAAGGCTGAAGTTGTCAAGTTAAGCCACAACTTCAGTTACATGGTTTCCAACAAAACTGCTCAAGACAACAGCTCTTTGGAACTGTCAGCTGGGGAGCAACATGAGGAAACAAAAATAAGTCTCTTGCTTCTAAAATAAAGTACAAGCAAGAACTAACTGCATTAGATACAACCCATTTAAGAGAACCAAGTTACAACACCCGCTTTCAAAGGATAAAATTTAGCTTATTTCAAAACAAGGGGTGCCTACATCAGGTACGTAGCCAACCTCTGTAATGTTCACTTTAACACCAATTACAAATACAGGGCTAAATGAGACTTTCAGGTCCCAAAACAGTAAGTGAACAACAAAACATGTTTTAAAACAGTAATGTTTACTTACAAGGTAAGACCAAGCTTTAAAGGGGATAT
>NW_009943725.1:68467-76919 GCF_000696875.1 Nestor notabilis
ATTAAATGGCAACGACAAAGGAATATTGGTTTTAAGTTTCTTAGCCCAACTAAAGGCATCCTTTAAAAAAAAAAAAAAAGTTTTAAAAAATTAAAAAATAAAAAACCCCACATTTTTCCTTCTTCAACCCCATTTATTGAGCCCCAAAGAACTAATCACTTAAAGTTACAAAAACACATTACAGGACTGAATAAGACAGTCCCAGAAGGGACGCTATTAGAGACACAGAGTGTTTAGGCAGTGATCATATCAAGGTGGTGTTTTGTTGTAGGCTGGCTGTAACAGACTGCTAAACAGGCAGAAAGTGTTAATGAGATGCTGTGAAAGACACAATAGGCAAGTCTGACACTGAAATGACTTAATTTTTACATTACTTGCATAATCCCTCTAATATGTTGGGGCTGTATGTTTTCAGACGAGGTATGGACATCTCAGATATCACACTCTCTGCGCTTTCCCTCTGTTCCAAGTAAGTTTCTGTATTAACAGGTCTTTGACTATCTAGCGTGTAGATATCGTAGTCTCACAAATGAGATGCCCAATCCTGAGTTCCAATGAGAGATGCCTTGTTCTGCCCACAGATATGTATGTAACATTAATTTCCAGGTCCGGAGAAAAGTTCAAAAGGTATAATCCCAGTACGTTTTCATGCCAAAACAGAACATAGACAATCGAAATAAAATGCAATACAATGTTATAGCCACAAGTTCATTAAAGAAGTTGACTGCATCTTTCCCGACTGCATAAACACCACACTGAAAATTCTTGTAGACGCTAACTTGCAACTTCTAAGGTTGCACCAGCCTCAGATGTCTGACATCTCACCTTCTAACAGGCAGGGACTAGCCCTACTCACAGACATCGCTGTCCAGTTGATAGCACTGTTTCACTAGCATTAATGTCTCCCAGATTGCCTGGCTTGCTGTGAGCAGCTGTATAAACCACCACCACACATCCACAGCTCTGTCACACTAAGAGCTCGAGGGGCACACAGCCCCAGGGAAGCCTCCAGTAACGCCAGCCTTTCTCTAGTAAGGTTCTGGGCACTAGTTCCTGAGACACCCAGTACAGACACAGCCTTGTCAAACACAGGAAGCCAGGAAAGGGATGATGGTATCTCTTCTAGGAAGGATGGAGCTGAGTCTGATAACCTATTGTTTCACATAGTCTGGAATAATGGACACCATGCATCTTTCTGAAGAGTATAAACAACATCCCCTCTCCCTCCCTTCCTCCAGGAACTAGACAGCAAGTGCTAAAAATGCAAAAATCTGAAGCAAAGTTTCATACACTGCTTCATCAGCAAGTATTATCCAAGCTGTTGCAGGCTAGCTGTTCACCAATGCATTTTGGTGCCCAGATGAGTATCTCTACTTAACAGACTAGCAATTGGGCCCCCGTAGTGCTGATTCCTTTTCACAGGACACAGGCCCATGTTACAGCATTAAGGAGTTCTCCCTGACTGTATGCGCAGTCGAGCTTCATTACTTGAGAATACATTTATATCCACACAATTTTACACTTATAGTAGGACTTTTGTGCAAAAATATACCTGTCCCAGTTGCAAGGTAGTGTATCTTTTACTTATAGCAAACAACAGATGTCCATACCAACCATCTAAAGAAAATATGGACATTGCATTGATTCTTGGAGGGGCTGTAAATAACTGACAGGTCACAGACGTTTTCTAGGCATGGTTCCAAGATGGCACTACTGTTTCTATCCAGACTCAAAGCATATTTATTACACTCAAATCCCAAGAGGTTTTGGTTTTATTGTGCGTAGGCACACGGGATTCCTGGCCAATCCTGTGTACCACAAGGCAGAGTCTCATTTGATATCGTGAGAACATCTGGCTCTTGTCCTTGTGCCATGTCTTTCAACAACTGGGATCACTTCCCATCAACATTTCCCCACCTCATCTTTGTGGTTTGCAACTTTGCTACTTGAGGCTTGGTTGTGTTCCTATCCGGTAATCAGACAATTCCAGGATCGTCGACAGATAAGATGATGTGACTTAAAAGTTCTCTGGGACCCGGGTTACCTCATGAAGGATCTTCAAATATTTGCAGAGCTGATGGAAGTAAAATACTCCCTCAAAGGAGTCAAAGTGACACATCCTTACTTTCAAGACAATTCCTACTGCACTCAAAAAGGCACTGAATCTATACACCACAACCTCTTCTAGTTTGCTGTGTACTCCTAATATTCACTGGAGTCAAATTCTTTAAATAGCAAGTTAGATGCTTGGCACATTGCAGGCATATATATACAGTGCACAGCCTCATAAGGACCAGAAGGTATGCTAACACCCTGCACTTATCATTTCTAGAAAACTGTGAGCTATTAAGCTGCTACAGAGAAAACTGAAATTTACAGAGCGTTGTAGCATAAAACTTGATTTTAAACCAACAGATGCTAAAAACATAAGAGCCGCCTTGTTAGAGTTCTAATAAAGGACCACATCCGCCCCCTTTAAATATCTGTCTCCTTTAAATAAGAAGAGAATCAACTCAATACAGATTAAGTTTGCAACGGAACACTTGTTTCCCTGGTGTTCACCTGAGGACCAGTGGAAGGTTGAATTTCACTTAATTTCCTCTAGAAATATACATATTCGCCTCACTGTTGGATGGATTTTCACTTATTTTTCGGAGAGGCCAAACAAGGGCTTAACACTGAATTTTAACACTGATTACCACCTAGCTCTAAGTGGGATGGAGCAAACAAAAATTCTTACAGAAGACAGCAAAACCTTCATGGAAGCATTAGCTTCTGCCTACACGGATACTGTGGAAACCATCATCAAAATAGTGTGATATTTATCAAGTGGCTAGTATGCAAGCCACATATATGAAAGTGGTCTGAATAGACTTGCCCCCTCCAACACATACCATCAGCTGCCCAAAGCAGACTGCCAAATAAGACACCACCAAGCAGTCAGCTGGACCTGGCACAAGGAACTTTGATTTCCCAGGCAACTCCTAGGAGCAGATCAGTTAGCGGACTTCATTCAAAAGGTGACCCAGATGACAGAACATGCCTTAATCCTGACAATTTGAATAGCACACCACTTAGAAATACCTACTGTGATCTCTTCCACTTTGCAATTATATACATTTTTCCTCTGAAGTCATCATAGTTTTCAGAGAATTTAGCTACACACAAAAAGCCTTTGGGTTTTTGTCTAAGTGGTTCTGGCAGTAATAACTACTCTTCTTTGACAGTCATCAGAAGTTTTGCAACTTTCAGCAACACTCACATACACAACTGTAACATATAATCCCACCCACTAAGCACAGCACAGATTTCTACCACATGGCATGACAAACACTTGGTTCTCTAAGACAACTTAAAAAAGTATCTGGGACTGCAAACTACTCAAAGTGACAACTCATGAGCTTACCTACTTTATCAGCATCTCTGGGAACAGAATGCTGAAATACAATTAGTATTTCTTCCAGCTGCCACTTGTATGTAGATGATTCTATTTTTACTCCTACAGGCTGAGGGGTCCTTCAAATACTGCAAAAGCCACAGAAATCAGACCCGCATTGTCTGCCTTCTAAGGATTAAAGAAGTTTACTATTCACCAATCTGTAGCTGTAATTTTTTTCAATACACTCCAATTGATTGTAAAATCTGAACAGGCTTTAACATCAATTTTACTAAGCATCATATTTCAGTGCTTCAGTATTCAGAATGCATTTGGGTTTTGTGAAAACCATAGATCTAGAAACTAGCTTTATACCTTCTGCTAAGATTTAAATCTTAACTCCCACAGGGCTGTGCATTTAATGATATGAAGGCATTGTTTTGCTAGACACATTCAGTCCTGAAAGTAAAATCAAGTCCTACAGGGCAACTGAAACTTCTACTTTCTTACAGCAGAAGACATTTACTCACTATTTTTTAAGTTTGACTTGGTTCCTCAAGCCCAAGAAAGCTTTGCTGAACCCTCCTCAGAAATAAACAAATAAAGTTGACTAGTGTTGCTTAATGTGAAAAGAGAAGTTTGCAAAGAATCTATCTGTATAAACCTGATAAACAGAGGATGCTATTGGGATATAAAAGGTTGCAAGCATGTACTATTTACCTCCTACTGGTCGTCCTACAGAACAAGTATCATGTTCAGACTTCATGAGACTATCAACATCCAGAAACTGCAGACTTGGAAGGATTTTCTAGGGCTTTTTTTTTTTTGTCATGTTGAAACAAAAAATCTTTAGATAGCCTCCTCCTACTTACTCAAACATAATACAAATTAAGCAGTATTTTAAAATCAGCACTTCCTCCTATTCCAAAGTGAGAATATGAAAACAACAAATTCCTCTTGTGGTTTTACAACTGAGACATAGCTAGAACATGAAGAGGGAGATTAGGAGTACTGCACTTGAGAGGTACTAGACCAACTTCAAAAGCAGAAGGCAGTAGCATCCAGATGTTCACCAGCCCTTCTATATCCAATTAAGAGAAACCTGATGAGATCAGGCTCTGTACCCCCCCATAGCAGTTTTGGGATACCCACACCAGTTCTCACCCTCCCACCCGCAGGTGTCTGCATGCCAACCGCCTGCCTCCTGCCACGCAGCCCTGGCCACCTGCCACAAGCAGCGGTTCTGCCTTCTGAGCAGTTACTCGCTATCAGCCTCGATAAACTGCAGGCAGTGAAAAACCTGCCAGGGACAAGGCAAAACATCCAACAAAGACAAACAAGCTGCACACAGAAACCAAGGACCTGTACCTGCTGCCATCCCCCTCCAAGTCAGGTGCCAGGGAAACTTTACACAGTGGCCATGCCTTGGACCAGCAAATGAAGGCAGGCGCAGGGCAACTTCTCTTTGCTGACCCCACACTTGTTCAGGTCCATTGGTGTTAGCAGTAACAGAAAGCATAAAACAGAAACAAACACACCAGAGGCAGCTGATGCTACAGTGAAGAACGCTGGCAGCTGCTGTCATAGCCCTGACAGCAGCAGCAGTGGGATCAGGTATGCTTTTTGAAGAGCTTCCTGCTGTAAGCAGATCCTAAGGGAAGAGTGGTGAATCCCTAGCATCCAGTCGAGTCCTGTGTTGCTTTATTCCTCCACAAGAGAAGCAGATAGATCTGCCAAACCTCCTCTGAATGCCTGCCTGGACATTCCAGGGCCAGGGATAGAATGAAAGCTACAAGAACAGACACAGAAGTGACAAAAAACTAAGTCAAGAAAAGTAAAGAAGAAATGAAACCAAGGAACAACATTCTCTGCGTTATTTTTATGCTCTTGCTCTACCTTCCATGTCTCCAAAGTGGTGCGGGGCCCAAAGACACCAAGATGAGAAAGACATTTGAGATGGCCCATGGAAAACTTGTCACTCCGTCCCCTTCCCAAGCCTTTAACTATTTCTTCCTGTTAACAGCACAGCCGAACCATTTTTCCTCCCAACATTAAGCTCAAGTTAGTAAAGGACCCAACTTATTAAGCAGATGGTCCATGACACAAGACATTTGCAGTTTTGCAAGCATCAGCACAGACCACATAACCAGCAGAGCTCAGGACTGAGGCAGTACTGCACTCGCCATGCCACTCTGCTTGCTGCCAGCACCACAGACTGCTACAAGCCTTCTGAAATGCTGCTATCATGTTCTTGTAAACAAGAAGGGCAACTGAGGAAGGATTCCTTTGGTAGATCATACAAATTCCCTCCATTTAAGAAGATACAGCCCAACTATTCAGTCTATGAGTTGATACTACGCCAGGTCAAAATGCCACAACCAAATCTTCAAAGCACAATTTGTCCACCTGAGGGTGTACTGGACAAGGCCCCCTGCTGGAGTCCTACTGAGTGCTAAAACCCCCACTGGTGGCCAGACATGAACCAGGGCTGGACTTAACACCTCGTGACTGCTGGTACAGGAGATACCCTCCGGGTGAAGGAGGATGCACTGGTCTAAGTGCTTGGCTAATCAGCTGAAAACAGGCACTTTGTAGAGGAAAACACTGGAAGGCGATGGGCTGGATCTTCGAAGGCCTTGTCTCCTCTACACAGCACTGCACCACCTACTAGGAAAGAGTAAAAATAACTGTTACAGCTGAACCTAGGACAGTGACAAAACCTCCTTGTTACTCACGAGCAAGTCTGGGTCCTGTGAGACCTGGAGAACTTGTGAAGCTCAATGATCCTACCTGCATAACTGGATAAAGTGGCACAGGGCAGAGGGACAATCTGTGCTCAGAGAAGTGAAAAGTCATACTGGTCATCTGCCCTTCCCAACTCCTGGCTTTATTCTGGGCAAAAGAGAGGGGAAGGTAGAGATGGAAGAGAAAGAACAGTCTAAACCCATGACTCCACTGCCCTCCAAGCCAGGGAGACAAACACGGCTCCCATGGTGCCCTCCCCTCCCCAGACTGCAGCCCTGTAGAAGCACAGCAGCAACGCCTGCTCCAGGTCACAAGCCGTTCATGACTATTTCAGGATGACCAGTAAGGGCAGTGCTGTCCAGCCTTCCTCCGAACAAGCCAGTGCAAGTACCTCCCTTTGAAACTCAGGGGGAGGATGCTTTCTGTATGCATTCTTCTTAGCAGGTGCCCCAGGTTCAATGCCGTGACTTTAAAGGCAAGTGCATTCTCCCTTTTCTATTTTATGCTGCTTAGCTAGAGATTTTGCGGTCTATTTGAAACAAAATCTTTCAAAGCCTGAAAGTTTATCCCGCTTCCTTTTTTAAGGAGACTAACACTTTAATGCTATCCATCTTGCATTTAGATTTCTGAATTATTTTATTATTCGTTATGTATTGAATCCACATAGAAGATGAAGGTGGAATCCTAATGCCTACTCTAGCCAGAATGCATTTTTACATTGTCCTTAGGACAATTTAGACAAGTTTCCCTGAAACACTGATCCATCTGAGATCTGACAACTTCTGTGCTCCTTCTGGAGCAGCGAACTCCATACAGCTACATTGACAATGCTGCACAGAACCAGCACCTCTCAACTTCCAATACACAGCCTGCTCGCTTTGCTTCTTGTCCCAGGAGGAAGGAAAAAAAGCTGATGCAACCAAGGGGTAATGCTACTTTTGTTACACCTGCCTACTGCTACTATACAAGTCAGATGACAGCAGCATTCCTTGATGCAATCAGCCCCAAGCTACAAGAGAAAGCAAAAGTTTTGCTGATTTGTAGTTCCCAAATTACAAGCTACTCGCATTAGCATTCACCCCCATGAAATGATGTTTAGCTGAATGCCGATACATTCCAGAAAATGAAGTATTAGATAGAAAACATGAAGATCTGGGGAGACCTACTACTAAAGAATTAATATATTTCCATCACGAATCATCTCAGAGGAAAGTTGGCAAGGATTTAGCCTCATCCTTGACTGCTGACTACTCAGGCATTATAGCATCATCATGTGAGTGCTGGGAAATCTACAGTGAAACTTACTGATTAAAAACATTTATTTTTCTAATTACATTAGCATTATATATTTCCTTGAGAGCTGTACGTCTTTGATAAAGATGGGGATGGAGGGGGGAGAACAGAAAGAATGAAAGAAAAAATGAAAACAAAAATGCAAATATGCACCAGCAGCACAGGAATTAAATGTAAAACCAGTCATCCTTTTAGGCAACATCCTACCTGAAAGTAATTGCAACAGATTGCTACAACAAAGGAACCATCCTGACAAGAAATAATTATAGCAACAAATGGCAATCAAGTGATTACATATCTTGGGGTCTCAATATAGTGAGACCAAGACCGGTGGAATCAAATTAACTTTTTGGGGTTTTTTTGTTTGTTTGTTTGTTTGTTTTTTTAAAAAAAAAAAACATTTAAATACAGCCTGACAGGGAAGTTTAGAATGGACAGCACCTTCTTCCTCTTGTGAGACAGTGCAGGTAGGAGCCCCGGCTAACCCTCTGCTGCTATCCCAGGTTATCGAGCCATCTTTATCAGCACTACACAATTCCTACATTAGTATATTCTTTGCCGCTGCTGCTCCAGTAACACTTCACATCGGCCTGGCTGTAACAGCGAGAACGATTCCAGCAGGACAGCTTGCTTGGAGGGGGACTAGGAGCCGTATGACTCACAGCGGGAACAGGAGTTACTTTGCAGTCAATTTCTAACACACGCTCCCACTTCTCCGTGTTACTCGTTCACCCGAGTTCCACGAAAGCCTCGATTTAGTCTTTCCAAGTCACAAATTAAAGCAACTTAGCCGCTGGTTTTTTGCTTAGTCCTACTGCTCCTCGTGCTATCCAGCAAAGGAAAAAAAAGTTGCCTTAATCCAGAGACTTCCAGATCCATCCCTCCACATACGCTATAAGCATCCCCACTGCTTCACCCGTTCCCGCCTCCTGTGCCCTGCAGGACAGGCGAACACCCCAATTCCCCTAAGTTCGGTGCAGAACAGCAACTCGTCCCAAACTTTCGGCAACACCCCTGGAACACCCCTCCCGCCGCCGG
>NW_009943726.1:0-5794 GCF_000696875.1 Nestor notabilis
CGGGCGGGACCCTTCACCTGTGTCGGTTTGTGTTCCCGCTGTAGCCTTGATTAGTCTGTCCTTCGGGGGAGCGGTCGGACTGATGTTCCTGATGCTCGGATGTGCCCTTCCCCAGTACAAGTAACGTGCACTCTCTTCCTATTCCTCGTATCTTTTTGCATGCCTGTAACTGTGGAATAGTTTTGCTGTCGTTAATTATGGTCCTCTGTGGGTGGGAGGGATTTGGGTTTTTTTTGGCTTAAAAAAAAAAAAAAAAGAAAAAAACCCAAAACCATCCAGGGTTATTTCATTGTAAAAGTGATGGCAACAGAAATTAAGTTTTAGCAGGCCTGGCTGCAAACTGCTAACGAATGCATTGCCCTAACACGTCCCCAGTGTTGTCCCTCTGGTGTTGACAGGCAGACGGCTTCTCCCAACGTAGATAACAAGTGTGTATTATTGGGGAAGTGTTTGCCCTTTCTCTGCCTACTTGGGGCTGTCAGTGACTATCAGGTGGGCACTGCACCATGCTTTGTAATGCAGCCTCTGCAATAACTGTGTGCGCTTCTGGTCTGCTCATTGCCGTCTCCCTCTTGCCAAGAGATACAGAGTAGTAGACTAGAAATTCAGAAAGTTAGACCTACGGCTTTGACCCTTTGCAAGTGAATGCTGACTTTAACATAAAATCTTTTAAATTGACTTATTTAATGTTAAATATCCTGTTAGTAGCCATGTTAGTGGTTGTGCATTGCAGTTCTCTACACATATGACTTGGTTTTTTTACACCAGCTTGCTTATGCTCCAAAACCAGGGCTGGTGGCACAGTCCCTTTAGTAAGGAGATCATTATGCAGTTATACAGCCACACTCCAAACAATGCCATGAGGTTTTACTGAAACAGTGGGCAGCTGCATTGGTATGGCGAGCTGCAAGCAAAGAAAGAAAACATTGCCAAATGTGATGGTGCAGTTTTTGTAGGGTTTTGTTGGCTACATTCAGATTAAAGAAAAGCCTTGGTGCCCCATGGCAGCTGATTGTTGGCTGAGAACAGTGCTCTGTGCCGTGGATGCGCACTAAAAGCTGGCAGGTTAAACTTCAGAGCTCAGCTCATGTTGTGAGGTGGCGTTAGATGTAGGCTTGCTTAGTGAAGTCATGCTTTGTGAATATCCTCTTAGTGAGCTCTCTGCTGCTGCTGAGGTCAGCTGAAGCCGCTCACAAAGTGGTTAATGTCAGCTGGTTCCAAAGAGGATTTGCTTTCTCTGGGCATGTGCCTGCCTGTCCTGAATGTGGGTGCTGGATAGGGAAAATGTCTTGCACTGATTCTTAGGAAGAATGTGAAGTAAATCAAGTTAACCTTAACTTTTCTTCTCCTTTCTTTTTCAGTCAGTACTGGCCACTTTTTGTTCTGTTTTTTTACATCCTGTCTCCTATCCCATACTGCATAGCAAGAAGATTAGTAGATGACACTGATGCTACAAGTAATGCCTGCAAGGAGCTAGCAATATTTCTTACAACAGGCATTGTTGTCTCAGCATTTGGGCTACCAATCGTGTTTGCCAGAGCAGAACTGGTTAGTAATATTTCGGTCTATTCTTTTTATTTTGTTTTTCTTAGAAAACTTTGTTCTGTTCTTTTATTACTGAACGTAGAGCTCTCGTGCACTAAGCGGTTCTTATAAATGCATACTTAAGATGCTTGCTGTGGAAACAGAACAGGATTTCTTGCCTGCAAGAAAAACTAATACTCAAACCAGAAGCATGGCAGAATGTCGAGATTGCCAATAGCTTCATGTGGCCATTGATTAAACCCTAACAGCCTGTATGCAGTGCAGAGAAAATGGGCTAGAAAATGGTGCGGAAACTGAACAGGCAAATAAACAAACATAAAGTGTATAGAATACTGTGAAGGCAGTTTGTGGAACTTCAAATGAAGGCAGTTGGGCTAAAGCAGCATGAATAAACAATTCTTTTTTGCACTCACTGTAGGTTGTATGGGTGTTATTTTTTTTAACTTTGGAGTTGTCATTACATCTTTCCCAATATATGGCTTTTCACTGAAATCCTTTAAAAGATGACCTTGTTTGTGTGAATTTCAGAGACCACTACTAAGTCCAAAAATCATGGAGTGCTCTTTCACAAAATCTCTTCAGGCAGGAGCAGCTCAGGTGGTCAGTTTGAATGCCTTTGAGTAATCCACTTACTCTCCTTGGAAAACAGTCACCTCCTTTTAGTTACTGGGATACTACTATATAAGTGTTCGAGGCCAGGCTGGATGGGGCTTTGAGTGACCTGCTCTAGTAGAAGGTGTCCCTGCTCATGGCAGGGGGTTGGAACTAGATGAGCTTTTGAAGATCTCTTCCAACCCAAACATTTCTATGATATCTGCAGGTATTTCATTCTTGAGTGTCTGCTTAAAAAAACATCTTACAGCATGGTCAGCAGGTCTAGCTGGGCTGCAGATGTGTTTGATGCTGTTACCTAGCCTTACTTTACTATTCTTGGATGCTGCAGTGAAACAGCTCTGCCTGCTAACCAGCACTTTGAGCATGGCTGAAAGAAACTTGCAGTGCTGCTTGGCTAGATGTGAATTGGTTGAGTCATTCTGGGTGAACCCAGCCTTCTTGGTGTAACCCCAAATAAAGAGATGCCACCTTCTTGCATCATGGACCTGTTGCTGAACTTTGTCTAGAATGTGATATTAAAACATTACTTTTTTTCTTGTCAGCATTCGGTTCAAAACATGTCTAACAAAATTCCCCTTGTTCACAGATCTACTGGGGCGCGTGTGCGCTTGTTCTTACGGGGAATACGGTCATCTTTGCCACCATCCTAGGATTTTTCTTGGTCTTTGGCAGCAATGACGACTTCAGCTGGCAGCAGTGGTGAAGGGAAGACGAGAGAACTATCACAGGCATCTTGTCATGCAGTGGCCATCCATACAAATGAGAGAATGGGCAATAAAGAGAAGTAGCGTAGCAAGCCTCTTGAGTATTCTAGATGCTCCTTTTCACCTTGTTCGTTCTGAGTATATTACTGTTGCTGACAGGGTTCCTACATTTTTCATGAAGTGGAGAGATGATTGATTTCATTTTTACCTATGGTATGTTTTTAGGTGCTCTCTTGGTTTAAAATTGTCGTCCTTCTGTCCGGTGTTTATGTGAAGCTTTAAATCTGAAACAAGAACATTTAAACATGGTTTCAAAGAAGATTTAAAGTTATTGGGTTTTTTGTTTTATTTTTTTTTTAAGAAGTTAAGCATTAATACTGTGTTTCAAAATAACTTTTTTTATATCGTGATTAAATTATATCCAAGCTGAATGGAGGTAAGAGGTTGTGCACCACAGTTGTCAATTACCAGATCAATAGGTTGTTGCTATGTTTTAGCAGAGGCAAAGCAGGGTGGGGAGTGCCAGTGGCAGGTTTTTCTTCAGCCCATACCTCAGACTGGGTGATGAATGTTGATAGCCTTCATTTCAGGAGAAGGCTGAGGAGCAGGTAGAGTTCTTTGGGAGAAGTCCCAAATTTTAACAACGCTAGCACTTTTACCTGCTTTGTTATCAATTCTTGAGGGGATGTGATATTCAAATACTCTGTAAATGTATTGATGCTATGACATACAAAACTAAAGTGTATTGTAGGGGAAGGGAAAATGATGTTTAAATTCCATTTTTAAAAAAAATATCTTTTGAACTCTTCCTATTTATAAGTATTGTATGGTTTTGAACTTTTATGTCAACTTTTTACCACAAAGATGGTAAAATGTTCATTTATGGAACTACTGGTCTGTGTCAATTTGAAGCATATACAAGGCTATTTCCTCCTTCCCCTTTTTAATTTATTTTATACATAGTATATATATATAAAATAAAACAGATTAAAACTTTGTGTTAACTTGCCTAAGAATAATTTTATTTTTTAATTTTGTTTCCTTCCACACAGTGCAGCTGAGATGTGACTTTTTTGGAAGTCACTGTCTGAACTGTGAGTTCACTGTCTGTTTTTATGTTCTTATGCACTATTGGTTACTAAGATTTAATGTTATGTCTGTAACTGTAGCTTGTGTTCTGTAAGATTGCACATGTAGCTTCAAATATTTAAGACAAGTTTTCTGCATACCTCTCAAATTGTCTGGATTTTTCATTTGAAGAAATCTTCCATTAGACATTCCATCATGAGACACCTGATGAGTGCCAGGTAACCAGGTTTGATTGTACCACATGCAGGGATAAACTCAACCAAACATACTTCTTAAGTATATTTTTGTTCAGTTCTTAAAGCATCTGTGAAACTTACTTTGCATAATTAAAAGCTGACGATTGCTTAGGCTTTGTTTAACATTGGTGCAGTATGAAAAGGCACAGGTCTTAGCTGTAGTATTTGTATGTGGATGTAAACAAAATGTAAAGCTTGGCTATTTGAAGTCTGATAATAATGGTAGTTACAGGGTATACTTAAGGAACTGACACCAGCAGGGGTGTAGCTACCTACATGTGCTGCTTTGTTAATGTTGTTTTGTGTGTAAAATAAGAGCTCAGTTTTACTTGTGCTGATAGAGAAACAAATAGGTGCCAAGAACCTGGTGTACGAGCCAGTCAGCAGCAGATGGTCTCAGCGACATGTAAGCACTTCACCAGGCTGCCTGTGATGCATGTGACTTTTGGAGGTGTGTGAGGGCTGTAGAATCACTCCTTCCATCACCTTTTCCAGTGGGACTTCTGCATCCCTGCCCCCAGCACGATGGACACTTTGGAAAATCTTCCAAACCAGTGGCTAAATTTGAAGTACTTGTGAAGGAACGCATAGGGCTTGTACGAATTGACTCTGTTACCAACACTGTTTTCATGGTCAGGAACTATGTTTTCTTTCTCATTCTTGTACTGCTAAGCGGACTTCTCTATGTAATGCTTATCTTCAGATCACTGGCCATAGAGCTGACTGTGTTTATTGGCCATGCATTTTTTGTATGTTAACTGCATTACAGCATTTCCTTCTGTTTGCACACTGAGTGTGTGCAGTGTTGCTCTGATTTATGAGCTAGACACTTGAGAGGTACGATGCTTCCATATAAAATGCACTGAGATGGCGTTACCATCCTCTAGAGGGAAAAACTGATCAAAATTTTAAATAGCAATCGAGTTCTGTATGTTTAATCAAAAATACTCTAATAAAAGAGTATTTTGTTTAAAGTATCAGTTGCTTTTTCCTTTCTTGAACGTGGTTGTCCGATTACCCAGTAGTCCTTCCGGGTGAGTATTCATGTCATTTACCTTGGACTAGTCTATAAAATGTATAAAGAAGCTCGATTGCCCAGTGCTGCACTAGTTGCGCTGAACTGCCTTTGCTGGTTGTGTTCCACATCTGCACGTTATCTTCTGTTTGCTTGAAGTCCGCACTCCAGTGCGTTGAAGTGGTAGGTGGCCACCTTCACCCTCTGATGTATTTCAAACTTTATAATTTTTTATTAGGAAAAACCCAAGCCTTTAATATTTGTAATAGTTTCTGAAATTTGGAGACCGGTGGGAGGCTTTTCAGCAGAAGAACGTGATGGGAAATGGTGGAAAATCCTTTGGAGAGGGCAGTCACCTCCTTTACCATCCCCACACACTCTCTCTTTGCTCCCGTCTGTCGACTTTTTAGTTTAGTTTATTCTTAGAGGGGGGAAACAAGCTGATCAAGGTATTAAAAGTTCTTCAGTTATCACACTGGAAGAGGAGCAGAGCTGAGTAATGCGTGCACACATTTTTTCACAGCGTCGCATATAAAAGTTTGTGTGTAACGAAGACGACCGCAGTGCAACAGCTCAGCAGGCGGCCCCCG
>NW_009943727.1:0-263 GCF_000696875.1 Nestor notabilis
CCCCTGCGCAGGGCGGGAGGGCTTGGGCACGGTGCTGCGCATGCGTGTGGAGAGGTTTGTGTGTGGTCATTTCTCCTTTCCCTTCTCTTTTTACTTCTAATTATAAATCATCTGGGGCTAGAATTAGAGCTCAGCAGAAAAGCGCAATAAAAGGAGCAAGAAACGCGAAGAAAAGGGTAAAACCCCTCGATATCCACCACAAAACGCACCATAACAGCAGTGCCGAGGTGGTGGTCCCGCTGAGGAGAAGTGGCTACAACTTG
>NW_009943727.1:294-7299 GCF_000696875.1 Nestor notabilis
CAAACACACTCAAGGCCAATTGGATCTCGAGATCCTCAAGAACTTTATCACAGACTTCAACAGAGGTAGGTTGAGGGCACTATATAGATGCCAACAGGAAAACAATCCTGCACAGGTACCACATCCAGTCAGGTTTTCTAATTTCTCAATTGCATTTTCAACCAATATTACTTTAAAGAGATCATGTGTGTAACTCACTGGATTGTAGATCAAGATAAACCCACAAAGTAAAAATAAGTTACACCATTTGAGAATGTGGCAATTTGGGATTTTTTTTTTTTCTTTCTTCCTTTATGCAGAAATTCATGTTTTCAGGAAACTGGGGAGCTGCCAAGAAGTGACAGTCAATAAATGACGAGAAAAACTTGAAAAAGAGGAAGCAGTAGCTACATGTGGGGAAGTACCACAGGCAATGCTACACCACTTCTTAGAAAGTGCAGTATTTTGAGTCACAACTTCTCTTTAATCCTCCTTCCAGACAATGGTAAAAGCCCAGTCTGCAAGGAATTAAGGAAACAATACATATGTTTTTGTAGGTAATGATATCCTGGAGACTCAAATATCTTCCAGGTGCTGAAAGTGATACTCAAACCATAAAGGGACAACACCACATGAAGAAGGAAGATAGCAGTAAAGTTTACAGAGTCAAAGCACTCATCTTAAAAGCTGCAGTAAAACAACATGTTCCAGCAAAGGGGAACAAACATGGTGCCTATGTTAACTCTCCATACCCAATTACTGACTACAAAAGCTAACTGAAGAGTAAACTTTCATTTGAGTTGGCTCTTGGGATGGATTTTTCAAATTCATTAAGATCAAAGTGATAAATCACCACTAGGCCCATTTTCCTGAGGATTATATATTGGCTGATAAAATACTAACATCTCCAGAGGGGAGGGTTTTCTCCCATGCACAGAAGCTTCATGCAGTTGCTCAACGTTTTGCAAGAGGCATGAACTGTGACATAATGAACACTTATCCTCATTAATCAGTGGAGATAAGGCTGCTAATCAGCTGAGCCTACCCTATTTATAAGGGAGCTGCAGTTAGTAGATCTGAGCTGCCCAGGTTCAGCAAGTTCTCTTTGCTGATCTGGATGAATATAACAGGCAGACTGGTTAATACCCCTCCTCCACAAATTGAAGTGCCATGATAAAGAGAGGAGTCTTACACTGCTTTTGAGCATGTCCTCCTTAACAGCATGATCAGAACAGTATAGCTCAGCACTCTATCCCAGGTTGTGCTTCCTTTCTTGCAGGGGAGGCACTGGGGGAAAATAAAAAGAAATGTTGGCAGAAACATTGAGAAATGAGCATAAAAACACAGTGCTTTTTCCTATGAAGGCTCTCAGTTCTGTGAAATATAATTTGACTGGCTTTAGATTAATAATCATAAAAAATGTTCTTGCTTGTTAGACCAATTGCACAGAAGACTGGTGCCTGATAGAGAAAGGCTCTGCTCAGCCTCCATCTACAACCCAAGCCTATTCAGCAGAAGTTATTTCTGTTGAACAGGAAACAATTAACATATTGTCTCTACTAACACCTAAGAAGGTTGAAGAACATAGTTCTTACCTCTCAAACTTCCTTACAGTCTCTGCTGACTCAGAATTCCTGAGGAATCACAAGAAGTAAAAATTCTGGTTAAGTTCCAGTAAAAATGGTGGCACGTGAGTGTGACAAATGAGTTATTTATCAGTGGCCACAAACTACAAAGCCACTGACATAAAGGCAGAGAAATGTATGCTGCAGCATTGCATTCATTATTTGGGCTGATTACAAATACCTCCAATTGTTACATAAATATCATTATCTCAATTTTAAAGACTGAACTGGATTAATTGACTTGCACAAGGGTTAAGGAATCTGTGCTGGGCACAGCTGAGATAAGCCATCAGGAATGCTGGCAGGTAGCCCCACACTCAATCCACTTGACAATATAGATCTTTGATAATGTCAGAAGAGGACTGAATGCTGTTGGAAGCCAGTAAAGAAAACTTAGGTAATAGGTAGTGGGAAGATTTTGGAGAAATCCAACATGTGAAGAGTAGTATCAAGAAGTAGCACCCAGGACTTAACTCCTATCCCATAGCAGAATTCAGAGAAGAGACAGATCTATAGAGAATGGCTTGGGATACAGCTCGGGGTGTTTTGGGAGGTGTTCCTGTCTCTCCTTGCATGACTAATGGATTCTGTTTATCTGCCTTCAAAATAAATATAAATAATTACTTCCCTTTGTATCACTCTTATCAATACTGTGATCTGACTGATACAGGAAATGCCTCTTTGCACACACCTGAGGAGCACATAGTCCTTACTTTATGGATTTCCAGTTGCTACCCTAATACAAATAAGAATTAAAACCCAGGTCTACTTATTACACCATTTTATTGGTCACAGGAAACCTGGTGATTCTTTTTAGGGAAGACCTTGATTCACAGGAGATGTTGATTCTTTTTAAGAAAGCAGCTTGATGAATTGGAATATTAAAAAGCTTCTAGTTGCTCCTGTTACTCCAGAGGAAACAGAATAAGGTGTTTGCTAGGCAAGCACACTGCTGCAGCACTGTCCATCATTTATATTCCAACACTGGAACACATAGGGGGGTCCCTGCCCATGGCAGGGGGGTTGGAACTAGATGATCTTGAGGTCCTTTCCAAGCCAAACTATTCTACAATTCTGTGATTTATGGCTGGAATATAAGAGAGATGTCAGAATCCAGCCTTATGGAATTCTAGTTCTCTCAGTGTTTCAAGGAATCTGGCTCATTTGTATCCCCTAGATTAACATGGGAACATACCCCATCACCATAACAAACAGTTAAAAGATACTGAAATTGCAACTTCAGCTGCTAGTTGGCTCTTGATAGCAGGGGAGCTGGTTGTTCCTAGTCCTTTACTTGCCAGAAGCCACCCAAATCAAACGAGTAACATGAACATCCTGTTGCAATAAAGGCGGAAGTTGGGTCACAAGCTTTCAGAACTGCCCAAACTTTGAAAGCAGTCTTGATGAGCAGCAGCAAAGAAACAGTAAGATGGTTCCTTTACATTCGATTCCTATTTGTTATCATGTATTATTGATCACATTGACATCTTGAGACTGTTATGCAGCCACAGAATGATTTAAATAGCAAGAGGCACAAGTTCAGCAAGTGACATGAAAAGCAAAATGGCCAAACCCTGTTCTTGTCACTAGCAAGGGTTAGCAAGTGAAAGAATTATCACTGCAGGCTTTTCTTGCTTAAGTGCTGTACAGGTATGAAATATCACTCTCTTGTTCCAGTGGAGATGGAAAACTCATTCTTCTACCTAGGTTACCACAACAAAACCTTATCACATCCCAGGTGACTGCAGTAAGCACCAAATAGTCATATGATAATATGTGTGCAAAGACACACAATCATGACTGCAATGCAGATGCTGCTTATTAACTCATCATGAGTTAACACATTTCTGCTCTGAAAGTCAGGAGGGAGCCAATGTGCATCTTGGTCATGAAGAAAAAATGTCCTTCCAGCCCAGTTCTTAGCCCAAGAGCTTTCTTGTCCACCATCAGCAAAGTTATTGACATCATCTTACTATGTGGTTCTAAAGTCCCTGGAAGTCAGCACTCCTTTGCAATGCTTGGCTTATCAGACAGTATACTCTTGAACCCAAAGCAACAGAAATCACTCCTTAAATTAAAAAGTTACTCTTCCTCTGTTATTTTTTTCTTGTAATTGAGGCTGTTGGTTCCTCTGACCTTTAGGTTTGTGCTGTCCTAGGAATTATCTAATAGCAGAAGGAAGTGACTTGGTATCACCATGACACTTGTTCTTTGGTTGTTGGGTTACTTGGGGTTTTTGAGGGGGATTTTTGTGTGTTGATAAACCTAAAATCTTGATAGAAGAACTTCAAAACAAAGTGTCTGGATGCTGATTTGCTGATGAAGGTCATTTCACCAGAGGTGAGCCAAACTAAGGCCAATGCCAACACAACCTGGACTTGAAGAGACAGAATTAATACTTGCAAAAACCTATGCAAAGAGAAAACTTAAATATATTCCTGAATGCAGAAACACATAAGAACAGCACAAATGCAGAGGAAACCAATCTGGAGTCCAAAAGCTTCAATGTATGGTAGGATTAATTCTGAATATAAGCCTTACATCACACCCTTCTAACTGTCAAAAACAGAAATGAAAATACACTAGTCTCTGCCAACTGCTGCTTCATTTGCATCAGAATTCTCTATGCCCATTATTAACATTCTCCCTTTCATGTATTCAGCTCCCTTGTATTTTGCAGATGCTCAGATCACAGATGCATTTGAAAACCTTCCCATTCAGAACCTTTGTTCTAGTTCACAGAAAGCCACAGAAAGGTGATGAAGATATCCTTTTCCTTTGCACAAAAGGAAATACACCTCCCAAACACCCATACTAAAAGAACAGCCTGCACTAGAGTTAAATGATCCCTCTCTTCATAGAAAAAAGGAAGGTAATTTTTCAGATCAAAGAATGGCACACTCAAGAGATCTGCACCTGCATTTACAATAGCTTGAGTGAAATTCCTGGTCCTACCACCTCAGGCAGAGGCTTAGAGTGACTGTGGACCCCAGTGAAACCCATCCTTTCCTTGAGACATTTGCTCTAGAAAAAGTACCAGAAAGAAGCATCTTCTTATCTCACGATTACTAACCAGCTACACTTGGGCACCAATTTACCTTCCCTCTTCATTCACAGATGATTTTCCCAATTCTGTGGTCAGGCAGCTATATATATATAAAAAATAATATCTAAATATCATCCAAAATAACATCCATGCATATTGCCATCTCCTACCAGCTCTATGTCTCCACCAGGTAACTATCTTTTCCTTAAAGATAATGTTTTCTTTTTAAAGCCTGTGTTTTCTTTTCTTCTTTAAGACACATCTTAGTTTCCTGTTTGCTGATTTCTTCCTCTACTGCTGGAGGACAAACCTTCCAGCATCTCCAGTTCTGGCAGTGCTCCCCACTAGCCTTCAAAGATTCCCCGTAAGCATGGCTGATCCCATATAACTCTTTCATTTCCTGTTTTGTCTCTTAAGTATTCACCTGTTGTGAAACAGCACATTAGTTATCCAGAAAACATCTCAGTAACCAGGTCAGCAACAGAATGCTTTTTAAGTCTATTACTAAACAACTCCTAACCACAGGAAAATAGGATTTAGTGATACCTCAACAGGTCATACATTCCTCTGCCAGGAATCAGTTTTATCCATGTCACATCTATCAGACATCTACCAAAACAGTTCTTTAGGTTTGCTAATGGTAGAAACACTACAGCAACCTAAGGCTACTTATTTCAGAGCTACTCCTAACTTTTACATGAATAAACTATTTCTAGTGCAAAACTTCCTTGGTACATTCTGCACTCCCATTACTTTTTTCTCTATCCATCAGATACGTTCATAACAACAGGGTGCCCAGAGAAGCTGTGCCTGCCCCGGCCCTGGCAGTGTTCAAGGTTGGCCACAGGGGCTTGGAGCAACCTGCTCTAGTGGAAGGTGTCCCTGCCCATAACAGGGAGTTGGGACTGGATGAGCTTTAAGGTCCCTTCTAACACAAACAATGATTTCTGGGATTCTATACACTGATGTGGGACTGTGATTTGAGGGCAGAAGCAGCCATCCCTCTGCCCCCAGGGGTGTCCAAGCAAGCCCGTGACACAGGTAGTGGCAGAAGGTGCATTTGGTGCTGCTCCTATACACCCTGCTCCAACGCCTGCACAGAGGGGAGCAGGGAGCACTAAATCCCAGAATCCAGGAACAGCTGCTGGAGAAGCTGCAGCAGTGCCCTCTAGCGTCTAAGGGATGCTGCAAAGTCCTTAATTGAACTTAATTGAGCTCAAAAGGTTCAAGCACAAAAGGTGAACTTTTTAACCAAGGTCAGCTGCGCTACTTACACAGCCTGTGACAGAAGGAACTCATTTGTTCAGACAGTTCCCTGAAAGTAACTTTTTAGGTCATCAAAATTCATAGCTAAAAAGCTTCTGATGAACCTCAGGGGGTTGTGCCCTTCCATCTCTTGTATTTGTTTCATTTCATAAAATACAGCAGGAAATTCGTGCACATTCTGTCAAACATCACACTGAAGCCAAAATTTCAAATTTCAACATGTCACCAGAAATCAAACTACTGAATTACCAAGGTAGTTAATTACACAGTTATGACTCCAAGGTCAGAAATCAAACCCCAAGTGTCATAGAAGCCTAGGAAAAACAATATTTAGTGTTCACATATGGTAAAAACTTTGATTCCCAGCACCTGAAGAGTCTGCACCTGATCATTCACTCAAGCAAAGTTTCTAAATGATGCATCGCACTCCTGTGAATGAGTTCTTACTGCACATGCTTCCTGTCAGGATCACAGGTCTCTTGATTTCAGTCAGCAACAGTGCAGGGAGCCATTCTGGAAAGGGTAGGAAACAAACCAGAATCACTTGCAGACTGTTTCACCAACGGATCCTGTTTGTGAAGGGTGAGCTTTTAGCAGCAGCTCTCAAACCTTCTATAGCTCGTGTTGCTGGGCTGTCCTCCACCTAAGAGGATACACAGATGTCTCACAGCTCTTGCAAGAGGAGGCTTCCCAGACATGCAGCCTTGTTTGCACATGTCCTGCATGGCTGTAGGTAACACACACACACCCCTCAGTGCACTTCAGCGCTCTGGCTTGCTTCGAACAGGGACCCTTCTGCACCCGGAGGCGCAGGCTCCCCCTTGCCCGCAGCAATAAAGTGCTGCCAGACTGATAGCGTCCGATTTCTTCACCTTTCTTTGGCCTCTCCAGCTTCAGCCCCAGCAGCTCCCATCCACTGCCCTTGAGTGTTCCCTCTGCCTCCAGACCACGAGCAGAGCAAGGCCGGGAAGTGATGGCCCACATGAGCCTGAGGCGGGTGCAGCCAACAGCATCCTGGAACGGACATTCACGTCCTCAGCGTGGCCTCTGGGAGAGGGAAAGCAGCAGTGAGCGTTATTAGCTTGGATC
>NW_009943728.1:0-1933 GCF_000696875.1 Nestor notabilis
CTGAACCCAGGACACTTACCTCTGAGAAGTCTTCTCTAATGTTTATGATGCACTCAAGCACAACAGCAATGACTGATAAACAAAAGTCTAGCTTAATTAAGAGTTTAATCTCTTTCTGTCCAGACAAGAATGTGTGGATGGAAAGAAGAGTTAGGAACTTGTGCCAGCCAACTATTCTAAACTAACTTCTCATTGATTAAGTCCTGTTTAAGACAGGCAACATCTGAGATACACTCACACAAAAAAAAAAAAAAAAAAAAAATCAGAACAGATAGTTTTATCTATTTAAATTATCTAGGTTCACCCATTTGAAATCTGCATGAAATTCACCTCTCCTTGGAAGTCACCATTGCCGTTCTCAGCCACTATCCTCTCAGTGAGAGTTAAACAATTAACTGTGCTGTTGTATCGTTAGAGGTGCATGGATCATTTTGTAGAAGTAGCAATACGTCTGTCAACCCCTTTCCTCACTGAAGTCAATATAGTTAGTCTTGATTCACAATGATATAATGGAGAACACAAATTGGCTTTCTTAAGGTAGTAACCAACTTCACTTTCAGTCTGAGTCTTCCTGCTGACAGTGTTAATATTTTGTGTCTCACAGTAAATTAAAGAAAATTAAGCACAAAGTGTGCAATGCAACTCATGGAAGTAGTGAAAGCCTAATGTACTGCAGTAAATGTAGAAAACAAGACTTGTAAGTGTTTGTTTGCTACAGGAATTTGTATGACAGGTTGCTGATCTTCATGTTTCAGAGGTGGAAATTTTAGCATTCACATGAGAACAAAAAGGTTTCCAGTAAACAAGTGCAATTTCTAAAATAGACCAATCTTTTAATGTAACATGTTTATAAGAGAAGAGATTTGTAATTGTACCTAGTTGGCTAACTTCAGTCAGTGGATTACATGAGAATTTGTAGCTTTGCTCAACTGACACTTGCTGACACATGCCTCCAGCACAAAGCTTTTTTTTCAGCTTGTAAGGGAGAGGCAGAAATATTTGGATCTTACAACAGAAAATTTAGATTATAATATATTCACTCCATTTGTCAATGGATTTGATTGTGATTCAAATCTGAAAAGTTATTCTAAGAGGATTGGAGCTTGTCTTTATAGGCAGTATTTAGTTCTAATCATTGACATTACGATTAAAAAGGCAGACCTTCATTTGATTAGTCTGCAGTGTAGAATAAGGAAATGTGTCAATTCCTGAAACGTCCAGATTTTAGTAAGTTGTTGTAGGGACCTGTTGACATTAACATCACTTTTTAACAAAACTTAGGCTCAATTTTCAACTATTAATAGCTTTGCAGAGTCACTGAAAATTTAAATACAAGAAAGTATCCTAAAGGTTTTAAGCCAAATCTAGCAGGTTTGTGTTTACCCAAATTTTTCTTTCTTGGCCCTAGTATTTCCAATTTGTCAAGCTTAATCATGATAAAAAGAATGCTGGCTGAAGAGATTAAAAAGTTACAGAGCTGGTGAAAACTGGTCAATGATGAATAAATCATACCCCTTTGCAGACCATGTATGCAAGGCTAGGTATAACTGAAGACTCAGTCATACTCTTCCTACAGGTCAGCTACACATAAGCATTCAGTAACAGGTTCTGTGCAAAATAGAGATGAGAAGGGCTCATGACATTTCAAATTCAGCCGAATGTGTTGATTTGCTGAATGGAGCAATCCTTTTCTCATTTCTCACTTAAAAAATCTCCTATTTACTTGCAATGTTTTATTTTCATGCTTATTTTTCACTATCAAGAAACAACACAATTATGATTTACTACCACAACCAAGAAAAAAGAAATCATCATTACCACGTTTCTCCTCTCTGTGCATATAAGGCACCATAGCATTTTGGATAAAGCAAATACAGGCCAGATGGTCAGATAAAAACATCTGCTTGTGCTTTAAACAAACTGGTCATTCCCT
>NW_009943729.1:0-9228 GCF_000696875.1 Nestor notabilis
GGCCGCGCTGCCGCTCCCGTCCGCCAGGTGGCGCCATGGTGCGCGCCCGGGCGCCTCCTCCGGCCCCGACCCCGCTGTTTAGTGCTCCCGCTCCATCGGTTATAAACCCCTCAAGGGCCCGGCTCCCTCCTGCCTCCTGGTGTTAACAGTGCACCAGGTTATCCCGCTCTGCTTCCCGCTTTCCTCTAATCTGATTCCTCAAGGCCCTTTATGCGTTGCCTGCAAGGCTCGTGTCGGCTCTGCGGTGGCTGCGATAGTCAAACACACAGTAGATGTCAGTGCGTTACAAAACTTGGCTTGCGGATAATAGAAGTTACAAATGAGAAAGTTAAGAAAGCAGAAACGCAGGGAGCTGCGAAGCTTTGAGGCTGTATTTGTAAAGTGTAGAGGGGCCCTGACTCTGCTTGGAGCTGCCAGACAGTAAAAATACTCTGCATCTTAAAGTTTCATGAGGTCTGAGGGCATAAGAAAAATCTTAGGAACAGGCAAATATTGAGTTGTTGCTCATACTTTGTGGGTACGCACTAGTCCAAGGAGCAGGTGAGGTTCTGAGGGCGTTGCTACCAACTTCAATGGAGCTGAGATTTCAGCAACATCTTTTGTTGAAGAGAAATCAGGTGTTAAGATACAGCACTCACGAATTGCTGCCTCCTGGCTATGTCGTGCTGCCTTTGCCCATTGCTGAGGTCCTCGGGCTGCCTGGCATGTTCCCCAAGGGGCTTTAAAAGCATCATTTACAAATGCCTAACTAAATGCTTACTGCCCCTGCCCCAGGTGGAATCAGACCAGTTTATAAATGCATGTCTAATCCTTTTTGGATACAGAGAAGTCTCAGCTCAATTTAAATCTCGTGGGAGTGAGTTCCATAGGTTAATTGTGTGCTGTATGGAAAGGGATTTTATAGTTTAAAATGTTACCTTTCAGACTGCATTGAAATTGTCTTGTGTCATGAAAAGGGGGAAACCAGACAGCCTGGAGCTGACAGCAGGGACTTAACCAGTATGTGGTAGTGTCAAAACATGTTAAGCATGAACAGGGCTTGGGTTACTATCTACTCGCCTTAATGCCCAGACTCTCTCTAGACTCACCTTAAACTTCTGTGTGAAGAAGCATTTCCTTTCCTCATATTTGGATTTTCCACCCTTTCCACTTCCTTGCGTATCCTTGTGTTCAAACATGAAGACAGGAAAGAGCCAAGTTCCTATATTGATCCTGTTCATTCCGGGGTATGTGTATATCAAGTCTCCTCTTGCTCACTGCTTCTCTGTGCTGAAAAGTCCTGGTCTTTCAACCTTTATTTGAAATTTCCCAGGCCCTGTATCATCAGCATCTTTGTGAGGATGAGGTACCCAGCAGCTTGAGGGCTGGTGTTTTACTCTGAAGCAGGCAGTGCTATAGTCTCCCTTCCTTCCTAGTACCACTCTGCACTGCTCATGCTTGTTTTCCATATGCTGTAAGAGTAGCTATACAGTTTCACTTAATTGCAGCTGCACAGTGCTCACATTCCTCAGCTTTAATTTTTTCCCTATCCCATACCTCAAGCATCCAGACACCTTGTTGCCACCTTTGACCACAGCTATGCGTTCCCATGAAGGTTTTCCAAAGCTGTTTGCAGTAATACCCAGGTAGATTTTGTATTAGTACCATTAACTGTGAGCACTGATGTCTGAAAACAACCATGCCTTATTACTTTACTAAAGTACAATTATCTCTTAAAATGCCCAGACTGGCCTGACCTTTATTTTATCCCCTGTAATTGAAATTTGGCTTGAAGTGTTTCTAACTACAGCCAGTAAATAGAGACAAACCCCAATCCCTCAGTGCTAACTCATTCACCCATTGTCCAACAATGTCTGCAATGATTTATTTGATGACTGTTGCTTGGCCATGTACAAGATGGGCCGAGCAGTGGAAATGGTAATCATTGAGACAGAAAAGAGCAGTGATGAAAAAGCAGGTTCAGTTATTGCCGAATGATTTAGGGACCATGTCAGAGATGACTGTATATCGGAGATAGAAATGGGTGTTTCTGGAAGGAGTAGGAGGGGACATCAAAATATGTGCATCTTTAAACAAACTGGCATGCAGATTTTGTTAGCCTTGTTTAAGGTTATCCCAACAGGCCAGCTCTTCGATGTTATGGAAGTTTGCTTGTATAATAACCGGGTTTTCTTCCTCTCTGGATTTTATCCAGAGAAAGTAGGCAGCAGCTATCAGTGAGCTTCCAGTAGTGCTCCGAGTAGAGGGTAGTGCCAGCACATATGAAAATAAGATAGCATTGCTCATTATAAGAAGTTGCAGAACCTGGCCTGTAGATATGACCACTCTTTTTCCACTTACACAGAGTATTGGTCATGTGCCAATAGAAAAAGCTGCCAATTAAAACCTTTTAAGAAAGGAAACCCTGTTTGAAGCCTGGCAATAAATGTTTACCTTCCCCTGAAATATGTGCTGAACATCCATAAAGAAGACTTAGAAGAAGTGGCTAGTGAGGTTTAACATTTTATAATCATAGGCATGGATTTGTTAACGCTTTCACACTTTGTTTTTTAATAGATGAGCATTGTAACTAATACGACTCAGTTAAAATGGTAATTAAACACTGAAAACAAGAGATAATGTAATGCAGTTGGGTAAACCTATTAAAAAGGGAATAGTATAACATTAAAATGCCAACACCATGAATTCTTTGTTGGTTTAAAATTCTTTTGCTGTTCTGCCACTTTCTTTGTTTCTTTATGCTGCTGTTTTTTCTTGTAACTGAAAACATCAGATGACCATTGGCAATGACTGTGCAGCGGTGCTGCCTCCCAGGATGTGTAGCTGCAGCCTCTAAGCCCACTGTTACGGCAGCAGTCGGGATCCACGTGGCCGATTGTTTAGCAGACATAATGGTGGTGTATTTATGTATTCCTAAACTTGTTTTTCAGGATCTGGGCCTGCCTGCATATCATGAAACTCGCTGCTTAACAACAGAAATAAAGCACTTGTCAGGCTGCAGCGATGCGTCAGTGCAAAATGGAATTTGCAAGACTAAAGTTTACACGAGGCAACAACAAAATCCACTGTGCCATTCTGTTGGGCAACAAAGGTAATTTGTTATGCAACATAATGAGGACTTGTGTGTGACAGACGGCAGTGGCACTCAGTTACAGGGCGTTGACATCAACAAGCACATGCAGCAGGCAGATCTAAGAGAACTGCTATACATAGCAGGGAATTCAAAAGCTTTGTTGTTATTACAGGGTGGTTTTTTTCCAGCTTTAAAACCACAGAGTAAACAAACACTCTGAGGCCAGTCCTGCAGTCCTTTATGGTCTGGGTAGGACCTTCATGGTTTCCTTCTGGGTTGGTCTGTGTCTCAGACTTGACTGTCAGCCTAGGGGCCACAAGGTCAGGGCTCACAAGTGTCATGCATTTCATGTGGCTCTGACACATTTGGCAGATCTCCTGCTAGCCCACAGAATGACAAGGGAAGAGCGAGTGTAGGGGAAGAAGTAAGATACACTTATGATGCTGTTTACCGCTGCTCAGAAGTCCATGATGTCTAATCCCACGCTGGGATTAGCTCCACTGCTGCTATTAGCACATATGCTCCTAGGATCCAGTTATCCTTCCTGTAGGGAGGCAATGGTCATTCACCAATTTTGCAGATAAGCTGCCAGCAAGTAGGCTGTGTACAGAGCTCGGAATAGAGCTGTGGTTTGGAGAGCAGCAAGGTTCATCTGCTTCGCCGTATCACCTTTCAAAACAAACCTACCTGCTGCTGCGATTGTGCCTCCTGTTTATGATGACTTTGGCTGCTTTCTGCCTCCAGATCTGGGGCTAGACCCAAAGATCCTGTTTGCTGACATTCCAGTGCTGTCTCACAAATGCTTGTGTAACTCACTGTTGGGTATGTGTTCTCCTGGCCCACATGGAATAATTCCTTTGTTGTTCAGCTGGAAGAGAGAGTCTGGGAGCAATCTCTTCCTGAGAGCTACAAGGGAGAATCTGGGCTCAAGATGCATTGATAGATGTATGCAGGAGAAATAAGGAATCAAGACAGGCACATGGCCTGTAGAATAGAGAACTAAGATGAGGTTGTGTCGGTAACCTTTGTCCTGGCACTCTGTGAGGCTGGATCTCTTTCTTTGGTGTCGATGTAACATTGTACCTTACACCTGATACTCTGGAGTAGTTACAATCAAGTAAGCAGTTGTATTCCATGACTGCTGTGTTAATCTGGAATTAATGCTTGCCTTTTGCCTCATACCACAGTCAAGCCTGGGTGGCCAGACCACATTAAGGGAAGCTGGTCTTGTAGAAAAGTCAAAGGCCCCCCCTTCCGTTGTGTACTGTGCCTTAAGCATCACTCAGTGGCAGTATGATGGAGTTGTTCTGACTGTGCCAGTGACTCAGCGAGGGCCTGATCTTACTCAAAACTGAGCAAGGGCCTGATCTTTTACCCGAGCAAGAGCACAACTACTAAGTACAGTTACAGCAGCAGTGCAGTTAAGAGTAAACCACTGAGTTAGCCGCAACCTTGGTCACACTACTTTACCTCTCGGTGACATAGGTTACATGGAAATGTCGTCACTACGAACTTACTCTCTGGTGCTTCAGGGTTTAACCAAGCAGGCTGAAACAGCTGAAGAAAAGTTCTGAAACAAAAGTTGCTTTAGCGATTTAGTGTAATGTTGGGCTTGATGCTCGGGCCAAGGTGTTCAAACTAATATGTGGTTGAGAAAAACTTCGCTTTTGGTGCCAAACAGGCACCTGTACTCCATTTCCAGAGATACTTCCTCACATTACAAGGCAGATGGGGTTGCTGGGCCCTGTTTTTCTTCTGTATGTTTTTTTTTCCTTACAGTCTCTTGAACAATAGGGCTCTAGTCCTGGTGGAGATATTTTAGGAGCCACCATGATAGAAATATTTCATGATGACACTGGATTTTTTTACATTTAAGAAATGTAATTGCCAACCAAAATAACTAAGTTGAGACTAACCAAATTAATATTGCATCACAAGAAGCAATAAGATTCCATACTGTGAGGATAAGAAGCAAACAAACCAACCCTGCCTTTCATGCAGAAGATGCTATCTACCATTTGCATAGATATTGTATATGTAATTAAAGCCATCCTTAATATGTAATGCTGTTATTACAGTCCTTGCTATTCTGTAGCAGTTGGTAGACCTTATAATGAATGAGTATAAAAATATCCCAGGGACTCTAGAAAGCATTACAATGACTTTGCAGACGATGACTGTCTTAAAGTAAACCCCACAAGCATCCTTGCTTCTTCACAGGGAAACATCTTGCTGGCATCTGGCACTATGAATGCCATTTTTCATCAGGGAAATGCTGCTGCTGGTGGGACGGCCTGGGCGCTGTGGACAGATGGCTCACAGGTGAGTAAGCCGGGTGGCTTGCTCTGCAGCGTGAGTGCAGCATGTCTTCACATTCACAGTCCTGCTTGGCTGAGCCTCGGGCTGTGAGGAGCCAAGTGTGAGCAGCTGGAGTGACTGATGCTGGGGCTTAAAGCCATTTTATGGGGCTTACTTAGCCAGCCCTTCCCTTTCGCATAGGCAGCAAGTGAGCACCCGCTTCCCAGCAGTGCCAGCAGCAGAAACACTTCTGGCAAGCTTGCCCATCCCTGAGATCTCTCTGTTAGAACCTCTTTCTCTGTTATTTATTCCTTCTTGTTCTGCCCCTGCAGCAGAGGATGCTCCACTACTTTCTCAGCCTCCTTGGCCTGTTCTGTGGATTTCATGAAATCACAGACTGGTTTAGGTTGGAAGGGGCCTTAAAGATCATCTAATTCCAATCCCCTGCCATGGGCAGGGACACCTTCCACTAGAGCAGGTTGCTCCAAGCCCCTGTGTCCAACCTGGCCTTGAACACTGCCAGGGATGGGGCAGCCACAGCTTCTCTGGGCACCCTGTGCCAGCGCCTCAGCACCCTCACAGGGAAGAACTTCTTTCTAAGAGCTCATCTTGATCTCCCCTCTGTCAGTTTAAAGCCATTTCTCTTGTCCTAAGGGGGTTCTGTATTCCCTTTCCAGCACTACTCGAGTCAAGCATAACAAGATGAAAGAACAGCTCAGTAATGTTAAGCTGGATAATGTGTCACACATAGAGCTGCCCAGAACTTGCACTGTTTCCATCAGCATCTTACCAGAATATGTGAGTACAATTGTGCAAAAACCAAGTTAAGAAGGGTTTTCACAGGAAGCATTTAGACTGAGATTTGGTATGGCAGCAGACGGATGTATGGAGTTGTGTTACTTAGGCCTTTCAAGGTACTGTATTAGTGTCAGACTCATCTGGGTTGAGGAGGCATTTGCTCTTTGGCAGGAAGCTTGCCATCTGATTGCTCCCTGTGTGGATATTTTCTATGCACATAGTGTATCTACTGTGCTTTAAAATCAGTGTTATGCCCCACTGCCCCTAGATGGGCCTTTTCAAAATGTAGAAAATGTGTCCCTAGCAGGATTTGATTTTTAACAATTTAAAGAACTAGAAATTAGTAGATATTCCTTTAATCTGCTTGCAACAGGTACTGCACCATGTGAATGTCAGAGATGAGTGGGACTGTCGAGGACTGTCAGGTGACCAACCAACAACTTTAGCTGACCAGACTGGTAGTCTTTCTATTGTAATCTAAACTGAGGTTCAAAGCAGGTGTCCTAGAGGTATTTACTAAGTGCTAGGGCTTGATAAGTGCTGTGAGTAAGATGAAACTTTGAATGATGCACTTTGAAAGTCATAACAGGTCAAGTATCTAATGAAAAATTAAAGGGTGAAATTAGTGGGAACAAGAGAGTTCCCACCAGAGCAATAACCGGGTCCCTGAAAGCAGCTGGCAGCCTCTGCGGAGTCAGTTACCATGCTCTCTTCTCACAGCATCCTCTTCTAAGGCTGTGGCTTGCCTTAGTTTTTCTTTTGTTTGCTGTCAGCAGAGGCTGATTTGAATGTGGCCTGAGTGAAAACAGAATCACAGGATCTGTGTCCAGAGAGTTTCGGCTCTGCTTTCAGAAGTGGTCATACCCACTGCTGACAGCAAAAGGTTCTCCACTAGTAGTCAGTCATCTTATAGCTTAGTCTTGCTTTGATACTTCTTAGCTATAGAGCAAGAAAGACTCAGAAATCTGCTGTATTCATAATATGTGAAGATCACTTACTGACAGGGAGATAGATGTTTAGGAGTAATGTGGCAGTTTTCCAGTAAAGAATTTTAGAGTATATTATCAAATATAATTTTTCCCTAATGGTTGCATGAAAAAATAAATACGAATGAGATGCATCTGTAGAAATTAACTGCTAATTAATATGAAAAAGTCATATTTTTAAAGTCATTTACATGATTTTTAAATGCTAAGTATTGGCAATATTATCTCTTTAATGGCTAAATTTTAGACTACAATACTGCTTTTTCCTCCAAATGATTTTATAAGAATATGTAAAAGTATGCTTAATACAGTTAGTTGATAAGAATTGGGCAAGCACAGACAAGCAAGAAGCATGGAACAACACAAAGCCAATTCCCTCTGGACTTTACAGGTCCATCAGGAGATTCTCACTGCTTATCAGAAAATCTGTAAATAGCTCCTGCTCCCTTACTTGCTCAGATAGTGAGGCAAGATCTTTTCCCATAAGCCTTCTTCCAGGAAACTCGCCCTCTCCAAGGTGTGTAATGAGACAAAAAAGCGAGAAGAATACAAGGCAGCACCAGATAATGACAAGAATACAAAGATCCTGGAAAGTGGTAAGGGAGAGGCAGGGATTGTCAGGATCTAAGGAATGCTAAATACGCTGATAAGTGACAGCTAGGTGAGACGAAACTCTGGTCAGCACTATGTGAGTTAGGCCAGGCAGACAAGCTGTCTGCAGGCTGAAAAACCCAGCTATGGTAGTGGACATTCAACGTAAGATTTCTCCACAGCAACGGCAAAAACTAAGCAAGTCAGACGTGTTTCTGCAATACCTTGATACTTAGTTTTGCCCTTTCAGGCGATGCTTGGGTGGCACAGCTGTGCTGAGTGCATGGGGAACAGCCCTTATTGGAGATCTTTATCTGTGAAGGGATGGCTGATTCAGGGTGGAGGAATAGAAGTATTTGCCATGCTCTGTGGGAGGAAATGGGAAGTTTGGATTTAAGAGCTGCCTTAGGGATACTCAGTAAACAATTAGAGCCAGCAGTGCCTTTGTTCTCCGGGATTTTTAAGGTGACACATTAGGTCCCTTGGCATAAGTGGTCATACTGGGGTGTCGAAATGAAGTAGAATCCTTTCAAAGTGTGGTTTAACCTGCAGATGCCATAAAGGTTGCTGCTGAAAGTGCCTGACTTTAGATTCTTAAAGGACCGCTTCCAGATAGAGGAGCACTGGCTTTTTGGTGCTGAAAGAAACCAACAGGATTTATTCTTTATTCCTTCAAGAAGGCAGTTGTTAAGGAGAAATCACAAGTACATTGGGAAAAGAAGGAAAAGGCATGTTTGCTCAAGGGGAAGGGAACCAGCACCCTGCAAGAAATGGCAAGGAAGCTACTGCTAGCTGGAGTTTGTTCTTTGTCTGGTGGAGAGGGAGGGCTTTGGTCATCAGGAGAATGGGGGGAGGAAAGAGCTCTAACACTGGACATCCCCATGAACATAGGCTCTAGAGGAGCGTGGAAAAGGAAGCTCCAGGTGGAGGCTGCTTTGGGTTCCTTTGTTCTGTGACAGTGGCTTTCCTGCCCTGTTCAGACCCGTATTTGTGACTAGCACAGCTGTAGGAGAGGCTTGGAGTTGCTACTGTTTGTTGCAACCTATTGCTCCTAACAAGCATTAAAAGTGGCAGGGGGTTGGAAATGGATGAGCTCTAAGGTCCTTTGCATTATTGTAAATAGCTGGGTAGCATTTAGCATGACTCGGTATTTCACTACGAAGTGCAAAGTCATGGCTGAAACAGCCCATGCTCGTAAACCCTGGGTGCTGGCCTGGCCAAAGGTAACTTGCCCTCCTGGGGCACCCATAGGTCTGTGTGGGCCCTCCCAGGGTTCCCTTTTGGCCTGGGGTGCTCGAGTCAGGCAACAGTGCTTCGGGAAAGTGCTGATGCCTGGAAAACCAAAAGGATCTGTCCCGAATCCCTCGTGTGGACCTGGGAGCCCCGCCTCAGCCCAGCGATAACCTTTCCGTTTGAGTGTGCCTCTGCTCCAGGGCCACGCCGAGGAGGAGGAGGAAGAGAAGGAGGAGGAGGAAGAGGCGG
>NW_009943730.1:0-2519 GCF_000696875.1 Nestor notabilis
CAGGGGTCTCTGCAAGGCAGCGGTTCCGAGGCGCAGCGGCGCTAGGCTGGCGTTAGACGGCATGCCGCAGTTAAATACTGAAACTGTGACTGCTAGAAACAGGCAGGCAACAGCGCGTGCACTTAGCGTTTGACTATAGTGTCAGAAATATCTGCTCCTTATTTCTTTGGATGTCGGAGTCCCGTGCTCTCCCGGTTATGGAGAGGATCACACATGGACACAGCAGCATGCGAGGGGTCTGGCTGTGCTGTGGCTTGGGACTGGGGAGGGGTAAAGAGGGCTTCGGCCTCGTATAGCTTCTAAGAGCTTGTACAGACCTTCAGAGCCTTGCACTGCCCTTCCAGTCCTGCTTTCCTGTGAAATGGTCACTGTAGCCTGAAGGATATTCCAAGCAAAACTAGGGTGAGGTGCATCTGTAGGTGTGCAGTATTTAAGCATGTATTTATACATCTTACACATTTCTTCTGTGGGGAAAATAGCTAGCTCTGTGGCTTTTCTAGGTAACCCAGAGGCTGGGTTAAATCACTCTCTGGAAATGCCTTGGTCCACTTCAGAAAGAACTTGAACAACTTGGACCGGACAAGTGAACAGCTGAAATTAATAACCTTAAACAGCTGAAGTCAGGTGAGATAAATACTGACTGTAAGAACTAGACTGCACCATTACTTAGGCAGAGGCTTTCTCCTTTGATAGTTGCAGAGTTTTCTGCAGGACCCTGATCCATGGCAGGCTTCCTAAACACTGTGAGGGTACAAATAGCAATTAAATGACTTGGCATTATGGTTCTCGCTACACTGATACAAGTTTCTGCATTTTAATATTTCTACATTTCAAGCCTGTCTTAAGAGCTTTCTGGTTTTTGTGACACTTGCAGTCTGATCTTAGTTCTTCAAGTAATTTACCATGAGATTTTTAATTATTCAAACTTTTGGTAAGACTCCTAAGTGATCTTCATTACCTGATACTTACGAAGTCTCTTGGATTTCCTGATGATGAATAAAAAAGCTGTAAAGTATTATTTTTTTTATTAATACCTATACAGGGTATTATCCTAACAAATGTGTATTTTGTGATATTTCTGTATTTTATGTGTTTGTTTTATGTGCCAAAAGCTAAAATAAATATTTAATTAGGAATTGAGGACACTTCAGCAATATCATAGAATTTCTGCCCTTTTTCCTTTCCTAGTACAGCAACTTCTGTGCCTTGTAACAAAAATACCAACTTGATTCATAGAATATTGTAGAAACCTGAATTGAGGACTAATCCTTTGAGGAAGTCTGTCTTTTCATTTCAAAAATGCAAAACAAAACAAAAATGTAACCCACAGCTGTCTATTTTTTATGTTTGTTTTTCTGTTTGCTTGTTTGTTTGCATGCGTGTATGGTTTTTTAGTGTGTTTTTTTGCTTGTTTGTTTTTTCCAGTAATGGAATATGGGTCCTTCTAAATATTCTTGCCTTCCGAGCTGCACAATAGACAATAACAGAACAGGAATAACAGTAAATTTGTACTGAAAGGTAAGCGTGCAATAGTTATTGCCATCTAGTGTTCCCATACCTTTATGGCATCAAACACACATCATGAGAACTGTCTTGCAGCTTCCAACCACCCTTCTTTTTACTTAAACAATTATGTTTATTTGGAACAGAAAAATTTATTAAAACTCAACATTGCTACCTTTCTCCAGTGAGTGAGAGACTTGTGGCGAAACAGTGATTGTCAGACAAAACGATATAAGCAGTGCATATACGCATGTCCTAATTCAAGACGATGTGACTAAGAACATGAATGGATGATAGATCAATGGATTCTGTGTTTGAGAGTTTTATCTGAAAATGTCTTATGGAGAATGTAAGTAGGAAGTACTGGTACTTATCAAAATAAATATTCCATGAGTTATTTACTGAATTCTCCTAAGAGTTCTCAGGACAGCTCTGCTGTTAAATCAATTTTGAAAAATCCATTGGGACTAACTGGTGAATTTTTTGGTGTATAGGAAAGAACTTGAAATGAGTTAATGAAGTGGACTTTTGCAGTCCCCAGTTTCAGGATGTATGCTTGTGCACAAGTATATATGTTTTAATTATAGTGTTATTGTGAGAGATGCTATTTATATCTCAGTTATACTTAGCAGTCCCAGCGAAGACCTGAGCTCCGTAGTGCGGGGTATAAGGTGGGAGTGCAGGAGGCTGAGTGTATCGCTAATGAATCTTGGTGCATGTTTGAGATGCCACCAGTTGCTTCAGTGCAGAAGGAGAAAGGAAATTGGCATAGTGCCCTCTTACTGATGTAGACTGAGGTAGGTGGTGATGCAGTGTCTTTTCCTAGAACAAAAGAAGCTTATGTTTAAACAAAGAACCCAAACTGATTTCCTGGATCCCAGCCTTAAATCAAATGTAAAAGACTCTGCTGGACCTTCTTACTATTAATTACTGCGTAGTATCCAAGCTATTATACAAATCTCAATACTGACTCAAAGATATTTTAGTGAGTGTCCTGGGTTCAGCTATAGCAGTCA
>NW_009943731.1:0-5206 GCF_000696875.1 Nestor notabilis
GCGCTTCGGGTGGCACATCCGAGACGTGTCCTCAGCCTGAGCCACCTCCCGCGGGTGGTGGTGAGCTGGGACCACGCGAGGAGCGGTCAGGTGTGCCAAGAGGAGCCCCACAGCCAAGACCCCCCTTTCCCTGCAGTGCCAGCACGTATCATAGAACCTCAGACTGGTTTGGATTGAAGGGACCTTAAAGTTCCTGCAGCTCCAACCCCTGCCCTGGGCAGGGACACCTTCCACTAGAGCAGGTTGCTCCAAGCCCCTGTGTCCAACCTGGCCTTGAACACTGCCAGGGATGGGGCAGCCACAGCTTCTCCGGGCACCCTGTGCCAGCGCCTCAGCACCCTCACAGGGAAGAGCTTCTGCCTCAGAGCTCATCTCAGTCTCCCCTCTGGCAGGTTCAAGCTATTAAATCTGCATCCCAGCCCCATCCACTGCACGGACACTCAGTCACCTTTGCAAGTGCTGCACAAGGCCCCTCCTCACACCACCAAGAGCTCTCTAGGAACAGACTTTATGACTCCTTCCTAAATCTCATCTATAAAAGCACACACGCAATGCTTGGCTACCTGCAGCTACCTCCTACCAGCCGTGCAGCGATGCTCTCTGGAGCATCTCCATAAGTAATGACAGATACAAGAGCAGTGTTAGATGATGTCAAATATGCTTAAAATGTGTGTGGATTACAACACCATAAATGTTTTAAGGGCTTGAGTGAATCTGTTGCTAACCTCCTACCAAGCTCCACTGGCCCTCTCACCCTTTCCCTCGGCAGCGGATGCCATCCAGGCAAAAGCATCATATTTTTACCCTGGTGCTATCACTGTGTCTGACTGACACCCTGATTAGAGACCAGGAAAACTGCAGCACTTAGAGAAGAATCAAGTGCATTCAGAACAGTCTTCTGGCTTCTGTAGTTTATCAGAGGATTTTATTTTCCCAAAGGTGCATAAAAGCCAGCCTGCCATCAGCACTCACCCTCTCCTGCTCGCTCCATGAGCTATTCCATGCCAGCTTGCTCACCTGGAAGAACACACCAGCCAAATGGCACCGTATTTCCTTTGCCCGGACACTGAGGAAATACCAGGAACGGGACCTGCATCGACATTTCAACTGCACAGGCTTCACCAGCAGAACTTAGCCCAGGAAGCTGTCAGCTGTCACAGGTGCCTCAGCACCCTCCCAGGGAAGAGCTTCTGCCCAAGAGCTCATCTCAATCTCCCCTTTGGCAGGTTAAAGCCATTCCCCTCGTCCTGTCCCTAAAGAACCTTTTCCAAAGCCCCTCTCCAGGTTTCTTGTAGCCCCTACATTAGCCTGAGGGAGCAGAGCTCTTCACCCACCCCAGGAGCCCCATTCCACAGGCACGGACACTTCCCATGCATGGGCAACAGCCCCATGCCTCAGTCTCCATGAATTACGTGTCCCATTCAGATGAGACTGCAGGTTTTACAGATGAAATAAATAAGGTACAAAGAGGAGGGACAAGATCCCATCCATCAGCAGTCCTAATGTCTTGCACAAGATGTGAGCATGCCAGGGCATCCATCAGTCCTCCCTCCATCACCAATGCCATGTGCCACGGTGGCACAGACACAAGGAGCCCCTGGGAGGAGTCCTCATAGCCCAGCGGTTGGGACAAGGCTGGATCTGGACTAACCCCATTGGGTTCCAGCTCCTTGTTATCACATCCTGGGGCTGGATGGGAAGCTCCAGCACAATGTCCCTGAAGCAGCGGCAGGGCAATGGGGATGAGGGCATCTCCCAGGCAGTGCTGGTCCCCTGCTCACCAGCATCCCTGATCCTCTGTTCCCATGGCAATCCCGGCCCCGCCAGCTGCATTGGCTTTTCTCCTCCCTGTGGTGAGATCCATGGAACAAAGCAAACCCAAACAATTAGGTGGTGTCCATGGGGTCACCGTGCAGTCACTGCTTCCAGGATGATTTACAGCTTCCCAAGGCCATGCTGAAACCAAGGCTGAAGCCATTCTGGGCTGCTGCTTACTCTTATTCCCATCTCATGGAAACTACACAGGGTGTAGAACTGCAGCCCAGCTCATCTCACCTCCTCATCCAAGCATTTACCCCACCACAACCACCGAGCCACTGCCAGCTGAAGATGGCACTTCTCCACAGGGGTGAAGCAGACACATGGAGGGAATGGGAAATCCTGTGTTAAGAGGACTGGTTAAAAGAACAGCCCATCATTTCAGTTAAGGTCCAGCACTGGTGCTGGCTCAGTGAGGGAAACACCAGCACCCTCGCACTTGGGGAAGCTTTTTGGCTGCTGCATCTGAGCACTGGGAAGAGCAGCCCATTCTATAGACCTGGGGCTCAACATTCACACCCATCCTGGGGAATCTGAACTTTGACTCGGAATTTAAGCCAAGGAGAGCTCCATTAGCTGTAACAGAGAGCCAGCCATAGATCCCAGCTCCCATCGCGGGCTCTCCTGGCAGCCTGCACTGGACACCAGCTCTGCTGGGATTTGGGAGCCCCCAGCACGGTCCCAACCCAGCTCGTCGGGAAATAACAACACAGAGATGAGGCTCAGAGAACACATCTTCTCCTGATCCCTTCCAGGGGGTGAGCAGAAAGCCAGAGGGAGTTGGAAATGTCTTTCTCCAATGCACCAGGTTTAATTGCTCACGCTCTGTGTTACTAATGCACTCCCCTGGCAAAACTCTCTTCACCCAGCGACGCGGGAACCGTAATTGAGTTGCAGCTCAACCTGATAAAGTCTTTCCGTGATGAGGCTCCCGGGGGACAAGCCCTGCCCCAGGCTGGAGCCGTGTCTTGCTCATCCTCGCGCTGTCACCGATGCCAGCAGCGCTCTGGTACTGCTCCCCCTCGCAGTTATCCCTTATGGGGACCTGCTCGCTGCTGCTGGGGGTTGTACTTCTTTGTACCCCAAAACGGATCACCTCCTGCTCAGAAAGAGTGCAGTTGTGAGAGCCATGGGGCAGTGGGTGGGCACGGTGGGGTCTGAGGGGTCGAAGACAGGAAAGGTTTGGGTTAGGGACAAGCAGAGCTCTGCTGCAGGCGGCTTTGCTGCTCCTTCGTGTGCAGCCCTGCAGTGCAAAGCAACATCAACCCTGTACAGTGGAATCATCTTCTCTGCTCATGGCACCAGCCCTGGCAAATCCACGAATCCAAGCACCATGCCAAGCCAAGGCCATGTCCCTCTCTGTGCACTCCCTGCACCCAGTCTCTCACCAGTGTGTCCTCAGAGGAACCTGGATGGCACAAGGACAAGCTGTTACCCTGAGCTGAGGGTTTGCAGCTCAGGAGGACTCAGAGCAATCCCCAGTGCTTCCCTCTGGCAGCCCCAGGACACTGTCAGGACATGACAGGGCTCATCAGCATCAGCTCATGGGCAGAGATTAACCATGTCTGAAAAACACCTCTGGAAAAGCCCAGCAGAGCTGGTTGAGAAGGACACAGCATCCGCAACCAAACCAGCCCAAAACGCCTCAGACATCATTCCCTGTTCCACTCAACGGCATCCTAGAAACAAAATGTCACGTTAATTAAAGAGCCCTACAGAACCAGGAGCACTCTCCAGTACAGGGGGTTACTAAGGAAAGCTTCAGCCTGATTTCTGTCCTCCAAGCCCTGTTTGTTGTGGTTTTATTTCATTCTGGGGGACTTTGCCAGGGGCCAGTGTGTTAGGAAGGGAAGCATCCCCTCAGGGCAGAGGGAAATCACTGGCATTGTTATTTAAGGCGTTGTAATCAGTCGAGATTAATTTTGCATTAGCACTTACTTATGTCTAAAACAAAGCCCAGACGTGAAGATGGGGGACACTGTACCCAACCAGCAGTGAAGCACTGCTAAGGACAAGCAAGCTCCCACTCATGTGGAAGAAATGAAAGACAGCAGTGACAAGGAGCTGGATGAGAAGACAGAGAAGTCCATTCTGGATCAGGAGAAGAACCTTCATACTGAAGGACAGCCCTGCAACAAGGCCAGGTTGGACACAGGGGCTTGGAGCAACCTGCTCTAGTGGAAGGTGTCCCTGCCCATGGCAGGGGTTGGAACTGGAGGAGCTTTAAGGTCCCTTCCAACACAAACCAGTCTGGGATTCTATGATTTAGGCGGGATCTTGGCCAAGAGAGTTGCCTTTGGAGGGAGGTCCAATGGTTACAGCACAAGGGCAGGATCTGAGGCTGGGCTCCGACAGCTGTCTCTCAGGATCCCTGTATGGATGGAGGAGGAGGGCCTGGCATGGCAGGGAACACTCCAACATCCGTCACACCCACACTGTCCTGATCCTCTCACCAGCATCTCCTACCCCAGCCCTCTCCTCTGCTGCTGTGTTTTCTACCACCTTCCCTTCTCCACTTCCAATGGCCCCAGGAGCTCCAGATCTTCAGGTCCCAAAGACATTCTGTTCTCTTTACATTGCCTTTGGAAAGCCATTGTTGTTTGCAAGCCAGAAATATTTGTCAGCAGGCTATATAGTGCAACACTAATGAGAGTTAAATTGATCACGGGAAGTACCTGCTCAGCATGTTTATTGTCTAGTTTTCAAACGTAACTGTATTGGATTCCAGCTTTTTTCCCCTAGTCCCAATATACCGTCCATCCTACGAGCTAAGTGTAAAGATAATGTATAGTCACAACCTTTATAAAATCCCTAATCTATATAGTCCTGAAATCTCTCTCTAGCCCCAGAATGGCTATATCAATTTTTGTCATTTTTTTATTAAAGAAAAATTCCATATAGGCAGTGAGATGGATATTTCCTTTGGGATCCCAGCTCATGTGCCAAGCTAAAAGCCAACGTGATCTGAAACAGCCTTGCTATAAATCCTCTGAAAAATAGAAAAGCCTCATTGATATGACAGATATGCCACTATAATTAAAGTCGTTGGTTACAGACATCATGCAGCCAAAATAGTCTATTTTCATCTGCAGCATTGATCACGTTTTGACACCCAACATTAACTAACCGAGGTCTCCCAATGCCACAGAGCTTTTGTTCATTATCACCTATTAAAATGCCTCCTGAATCTGGCGAGACACCGCTGCCTGGCGAGTGCTGACCCGCCTTATTTCACTCCTTCCCACAGCTCCCGAGCCAGCCAAGCTCTGCCCATGCTCCAGAGCCCAGTGCTTTATTCTTCACTGCCAGCTATGAAAGATTAAGATTCGTGCGAACCTTGAATTTCCAATGAGATGCTGGATGCAGAGAACTGCCTCTCCTAGGGAAA
>NW_009943731.1:5237-10595 GCF_000696875.1 Nestor notabilis
GCACGTGCTCAGCTCCGGCGGGACCACAGCCCGGCCGGGAGCGGGGGGAGGCTCCAGCTCTAAACATCTAAAGAAAATAGGTTACAATGATGATGTTGAAATCATGGTGGCACAGCCACACCATGGCCCTGAGCTCTGCAGCGCTCCAGCCTCTTTGGAATGGATTTCCTAACCTGTGCCTCTGCACAATGCAGAGTGCGCCCTCCAAACCCAGGCAGCTTTTTCAGCCTGTTCCTTGCCTGCAGAGGAGCAATTTCCATTTACATCAACTTTCCTGGTCAGGATCAAAAACTGAATGATTCAGGTGAACAACCCCCCCCCAGTTTCCATAAGGAGAACTGGGATCATTCTCTCCTGGAAGCACAAAGCTGATCCTCAGTGCAGCTAAAAGATCCTGTGGCTTAAAACACAGCTCTGCTCTACAAAGGGATTCCATAAAGCTGGCACCATTTTGCTCTTGGAACTAGACAATCTTTAAGGTTCCTTCCAACCCAAACCATTCTGTGACTCTCTGATGTGTATCTATCTGGAGAGACAGCTGCTGACTTCATCGAGTAAAATAAGACTTTACTGCATTTTACCCTACAGATGACAAGGCAGAGGACACCCGACGGCATCTTGCTTTTTGTGTGTGCGCAGAGCAAACTGCATTCCTCAGGAGATGTCAGCTGCCAAAGCACCTCTGCACATGGAGACAGTGCTTACCAGCAAAGGCAATCTACATGCATGGTCATTTCCAAAGTGCAATTAAGGGCAAGGTACGGTCTTCTTCTTTAAAATGATGATACAGGATGGACAAAGTGCCAAGTGCTCCCCAGGACTGCGCCAGATCCGTCCGCGGCAGTTACAGAAATCCTGATTTTCCCTAGAAAAAGGAGCTGTTCTGCACCTGAAGCACAGTTCACATCATTCCCTCTGCACTGGCCCTTGCCACGAAAAAAACCAAACAGGCATTTTTGCAGTTACTGAGTTCAGTCTTGGCCATAATTAGGTAACAGACATGACAACCTCTGCACCATGTGCAGGAAAACTGCCCCACCAGCCTCAAATCCCATAGGTCCCTTTAGGAACAGCCATAACCCAGCACATCTCACTTGGTAAATTCCTGGGAAAATCAGATCATTGTAAAATCTGTGCCACAAAGCAACGGGAGGAAAGATCACATGTGACTGTCACATACCCACCCACTGCCAGCGAACTGGCGACGAGGTGCAGCAACTTCAGACTTCAGCACCTTTCCTCTCCTTTCCAAGTGCTCCTGAATGCAAAAGGCAGCACTTACCCTTCTGCCTAGCACTGGAAACGCTGTAATGGATATTTAATAGCTACCTTCAACTGCAAGAACTCCTTGCCAATGTCCCACACCACGCAGAATAAGAGATCTGCTCCTTGGAACGGGAGACGGGCAGTGGCTATTGGGGAGATGCAGAATTTGACAGGGGTTATGGGCTGTGATTCCATGCACACACAAATCCCTGAATGACAACACCCCGTGGGGATGACGGAGGAGAGGAACCATCTCCAGACCCACCGGGGCCACCACTGCCCTGAGCCCTGAAAACAGATCTGCCAGATGCACCCACAGAGAAGGATCACAGACGCTTTCAGTGCCTCTAGGTTTGCACAGGGCAAACCAAACCACCATACGAGGCTTGGCTTTGCTGGAACGCAGCCAGAGTCGTCACAACCGTATCCACCATCCCCTGAGCTCCGTCAGAATGAAAAGTAAGTGGGCTGCTCAAGGCACTTCTAGTATTCCCCAGAGACCTTAAAAAAAGCCTCCTCCTCCTGTGCATTACCTAATTTTTACACAACAGAAGCAGAAAATTTCTTCCTTCGTGACGCTGCTGCACATACCTTTCTACAGTGGTAGGTCTGTGTGAGTTTATCTATATTTGTCTTCAACATCTTATAAGATGGGCAAGTGATAAGCAAAGTAGTTCTTTCAGGAAGCTGGCTCTTAATAGGGGGATAGCTGGCAGTTTCACAGCAGGTAGCGTTGTAAAACAGGTATGAAGGTTAACAGAAAATAGACATTTCAGCTGAAATAGCAGCACTAGAATCCCGTTCAGTGGGTCTCCATAACAACTTGTGTTCCTGCCTCCCATTAAAATGAGAGTAAATATGCCACTAGTTTTTCAGTGGACATTTAGTGGATGTTCCTCAGCTGCCTTCTATATCCTTTGTATTAAAAATTATATACTTGGAATTGAATTTAAAGGGGAAAAGGAGGTGAAACCCAAGAAGCTTTGACTGTTACTTTGTCTTCCTGTGTATTTCAAGCAATTTGTATGTGTTTCCAACTGTAGGTATGTAGATGCTGGAGCAGGGAAGGATGCTGCCCTGACAGTACACAGCTCCACAGGGATGTAGCTGAGCAAGAGCAATAGGTGTCTGCTGCAAACACACATAAATAAAACCATTTGAACAGTCCACAGGGAAGCAGCCAAGGAAACGTGGTGTATTGTGTTCCCCTTCCCTGAACCTGCAGGCTGGGGGTGAGACGCTGTAGCCCAGAGACTCTGCTGATGGGCTTCTCTCTACTACAGCACACTGACGGTGCTGCCGTGGCTTCGCTGGAGCCCCACCAGTGCTGGACCACAAGACCAGACGATGCTCCAAGAGCCTGACCTGCTGCATAGACCCATGGCCTCGGACCCAAGATCCACCTTCCTCCATGCTTCTGACAAGAGGGTTGGCATCAGCCCCTGGTCCCACACCCGAGTTCAGGCTGTAGAAGGGAAGGCTTTTGGGAGCAGGCAAACTTGCCAGCACAAAGCCTCGTGGATTCAGTAGTCTCAGCAATACGGAGCAGCCTCCGGTACAGAAACCATCACCTGGGCTCAGGCCTTCAGACAGGAGACCCACAGCATCAGCAGTGATCTGCTAAGCTGTTTCCCAGGAAAAGGGATCGTAAACTCTCAGAAGATAAAAATATAATGAACAAATAACCTTCACAGTAGCCAGCGCTGCAAGACCCATCGCTCCCCTTTGTGTTGACGGCCTGTTATTAATGATCCTGTCATGTCTTCTAATGAACTTTGTGCTTCATGTGGGAAATGTGAAGCTTGTCCAAGAGTGTAGTCAAGAGCTTGTTTTCACTTATTTACCTCTGAACCCAAGAAACCACATTCTATGTTTTTCTCACGTCTCCATGTCCATGTAGCTCTACTAGGATTTGAAACAAAACTGTCCCTTCAGGAAAACGCTTGCTGCATCCAGCGAGGGCAAATCATTCATTATTTCAAGCCTCTTCTACCACCACTGACACCACAGTGAAGAATTTCAAACATTTCCTCAGACAAGCAGCTCAGTCAGAGCAAAGCCGCAGCCCAGAGCATCAGCCCAGAGCATCGCCTCGTCTCCTCAAAGCCGGCTTTCTCCTGCTGTGGTTGAGTTCGGAGACACGGAGAACATGGAGGTAAACACAAAGTAAATACACAGGCAGACTAGCCCCTTGCCCTGGAGATGGAACAAAACACCTTTGGGAAGGGCTGCCTGCCTCCCTTTTCCAGCCAAGCTGCCCCCCATGGAGGTGGCACCCTTGGGAACAGGGTCCTCAGCACCGGTGGGCACTGCTTCCTCCTCATGTCTGATGGTCCCCACGCTGCAAACTACAACCTGTACTGCTATAAAAGGGGTCTCTGTGGTATGTAATGCTAAAATACCAGCTTTTCTGAGTCAAGCAAGCCCAACAGCTCCATGTTCAGGCAGTTTCCCCTGAGTCCCAGCAAGCGGCCAAGACCTGCAGCCCTGTTCACCTGGATCATCCCTCGGAACCCAGCAAGGGCAGATGCTGGGATGATGTCCTCCCCAAACCGGCAAAAAAACCCAACAACAAAACCACATATGGAGGTGCCAACCCCAGTGTCTGCCATTCTGCTGCCTGCAGCAGCTTTGTTTCCCCACCAGCATCCCTGATTCATAGACAAGCTCCCCTGGCTCCTCTGCCCGCTCGATGAGCTGATGGGGAGTGAAAGAGGGCAAAAGAGAGGAGGGATTCATCCAAGCTCAGACAAGGAACATGGGAATATTACAAAAGTAAACTTCTGGTAATCAATTAAAAAGGCTTTATTTAGAAAGAGAATATTCAGGTGTTACCCAGCAGCACCAAGCCCCTATTCACATGCCTTCATCAAGCTAAGCCAGAGGTTAACTCTGTTGACAGGTTTAACCAATGCCAGCAAAACAGAAACAAAACCTCTTCAAACCAGCTCTGAATCGAGTGCTCCTTCTCATCCCCATCAATGGAGAAGCCAGATGACCATGACAGTCAGACCACCACACACCAGGGGGTGTGAAGCCCGTCCATGTCCCCACACACTGCTGGGGCGAGTGGGACAAGCCCACGGGTGCAGCAGCCAAAATACACGTCACAAACGTCAGTGAGCAACTTGGCTCCGGGTGTGCGCCACGATGGAGGGTGCTGAGCCCTCACCCCACGCCTGGAGCCCGGACAGCTTCCCCATATTTAAGTAAAAATAGAAAGACATAAATTAGCCACAACAGGCGCAGGAAGAGCCCGGCTGAGGAAACCCTACGGATCCCAGCAAGACGTGGAATATCTGCGCTCGTGAGGGAATGACCTTCAAAACTCATTCACCGCTCCCAGCCTGCGCCGAGACGGCTTTTCTCACTTGCCACCACATTATACATTCCTCCTTGGTACACTTTAATTCTGCACAGACTATAAATACTTGGCTTATAGTGCAGGAATAGAAAACAAATATTTAAGTGAGGTAACCTTGGTTGTGAGGGTGATACATTGTACCTTGGGCCGTGCATGCTATACACCAGGATTCGTTATTTACTGTGCTGAGCATAAAATAAGGCATTGAAATACGTGCTCAAGTAGTATTCTCTCTTAAAGAAAAAGAAAGACACGCAACATGACGAAAGCTCCTTGATAAATTATCTTAAGGACAGAAAATCCAGATTTTTCTTAACTGCATTGCCTACACTTTCTCTTCCAAACTACGCTTTTCTGTTTAATTTGTGCCGAAAGCAGCCTCTGAGAGATGAATTAGTTTTCCTAATAAGCCGCGTCGCCGTTACAGGTATTTACCGGATCACACTTCACAGCCCAAGGGGAAGTGAAGGGGGACGCGCGGCTTTGGCCATTTCTCTGCCGTTACTTGCCAAAATCACCGTATTTATCCATTTTGGGCTACTTAAGCAAAAACGCCTGTGCTTTCCCCCACCTCCCCGCACCCTCCGGTCACGGTTCCTCGGCACAGGCGCTTGGATCGTGTCACCGCAAAGGTGCGACCGCTCCGCAGCTGCGGGACGGTGCGCACCGAAGGGCCGCGGGGCTGAGGGGGTACACGGAACGGGACCTGCTGCTGCTGCCGGTGCCGC
>NW_009943732.1:0-3433 GCF_000696875.1 Nestor notabilis
GATTCCCGCACTGCCACCTGCAGTGGGGTAAAGGACCCTCGAGCACCCATGGGTGGCCTCAGGCGTCGGTGGCCTCAACCCAATCTGCGGCATTAACTTCATTTGCAGCGCAGGGCCCAGTTGGATCTAAGCTGGCAGGGGACCAGCACTAAAGAGGTCAGCCCCTTCTCCCTCTCTTCCTGTAAACACCCCGCCCCTAGAAACACGAGCACTAGCCTCACTTCCCCCCCCCGCCCCGGGAGCTGCTTGTGGCACTCCTTGTCTGAGGAGCTCTACCTGGCAGGTTTTCACTTTTTTTACTCTTCTTCTTGGATGTTGTGCTGTGCCGGGTCTCCCTTATCATCGGGGTCTCCTGGTGCCCTGGAGGATGCTTTGCTGCTGCACCTTGAGCCCCTCGGCCCTTGCTGGCATCTCCGAAGCTACTGTGTTCCCGTTTGGGAGGGTTTTGACCCCAGTTGCTTGTGGCGTGAGTGGTCTAACAGCGGGGGCTGTGTTTCTATTCCATGTTAATGGAGTTGGGCTATCGAAGTGCTAGACCAGGGGCTCGCGTGTTGCGTGGGAAGGGAATCGACACCACTCCTTGCCGCAGGTGGGCAGCAAGAGGAGATAGCCCTTGCTTCTCTTTCTGACTGTGACTTGCCTGAGAGTACAGAAGGGAATGCTTCCTTCAGCTGCTGCATGGCCAGCTGGCTTGCTGCAGGCAGAGCAAAGCAACTCTTTGCTGGCTGAGTGACCTCTCCTCTCTTGCACAGCAGAGCAAGGGCTTTCATCCAACTAAGTTGGTGGAACATCCAGAAAGGGCAGCTTAGGGCAATCTCTCTGCAGGGCTACTCGGTTTCTTGTGTCGGGGCACTGGGAACAAGCTCACATTTGTCTCCCAGCCAGGCTGGGGACATTAGTTTTTATGCCGTCCTTTTTGTTTTGTGAGCTTTGCATCATTCTTGTTCTGCAGGGGCAAAGCATGTGAAGGTCTTGGTCCTCAGTTGAACACTTTGCACTGCAAAGCCAGGCACCATTCCTGGAGTTGCCTGGGGCTGCTGAGTTGCAGCAGTGTCTTGTGGGGAACAGGAGTTGGAAAAATATTTGCAGCTGTGCTCTCCAAAACACTTAACACCCTGCCACCAAAGCATAGGATGTTCAGGTTTGGTGCTTCCTGTGAAGCTTGTCCCATCTGAACAGCTGCTGTGTCTGTCCTGTGGGGCTGTTGCTGTAACCAGGCTCACTTGGCAACTTGCAGCATTCTCCTGCAGGAAAACAGGACTCACAGCTTGCTCCCTTGTTGTGTGACACTAATCCTTGGCTGGAGGGGACACTCGAGAAAGCAGCACAAGGGCCTTGTGAGGGGCTTTGTCTCCAGGATGATAGAAGGATAAATTCCCCAACTATGATCTTCCCCTTGATGAGGCAGACAAATGCTCCAGTAAACATGTACCATTTTCCAGCCTGCTGAGGTGGGGAACAAAGCCAGCTGGAGGCACTTGCTTCCAGAGAGTGACAGGCTGTCTCTAGCAGGCCTTTGTTCGCTTTTGCTTGTGCCCACACCCTTCTCTTCCAGCATGTAAAATGCCAAGGGGCCAGCAGCATCTGAGCAAGGCCAGCCCTGAGCAGTAGACAAACAAGCGTCCCTTGAAGCAGAGCATCCTGTCTCGTAGCTGGGGAGGGTACACAGAAGCCCAGGACGGGCGGGTCATCTCCAGTGGCTCCAGCAGTGATTACACTTAAGAGCCAAACCCCACGAGGGATGCACAGGGCTGGGTGAGGTCTGAACGCTGTGGATGGGTTTCCTGTGTTTTTCAAGTACTAGGAACAAATGCTGGCTGTACAATCTGAGCTCAGTGTGGCCGTTTAGCCTGTTGCAGGAACAGAGTCCTATGCTGAGACGATTATGCATCCACTGGAGTGCCCAAAGTTCTTGCAGATGTCTGCATGCCCCCATGTTCTGAGCTAATACTGGACCATGCTCTTCATCCTGAAAGTTAGTGTTCAAGATGTGAGCAGCACTGCTCTTCTCTCCCAACTGCTTGTCAAGTAGAAGAAGTAAGGTCAGGGCTTGTTGCCTGCTGTTGCCCCACTTGGGCTTGCTTTTACTAGGCTGTGGTTGGGTAGTAACTGTGGAACCCGAGCCTCAGTGACCAGAAGGTTGAACTGGCGTCCCCTGGATTGTAGTCAGCACCACAGCCTGAGTTCTCCTCAGGCTTCACTTCACACCTTACCCTGACTAGAAGTCAGAAGCAGTTGGCTAAGCTGAAGCCAGATGACTCCAAATCCCTACCTGCTTTAGGAAAGCTGGCACTCTGCATTCGCTGGGTCCCAAAGGTTGCGGGGAGACGGTGGGTTGGGGCTGGTGGACACAAGGACACAGCATCTGCCTGGCCTGACCCAGCGTGGGCCTTGATTGCCACCCTGTCAGCATTGAACCTCAGTGCTTTCCCTTCTGCCCCACGGTCCTTCCCTTGCTGTTGCTCTCTCACTGTGCTGGGGTGGCCCTGTGCTGGTTTAGCGGTCTTGCAGCTTCTGCCAGCCCTGAGGGCTGTCTAGAAAGCACAACTAGTCCCTGGGGGTGTCTGTGGAGCTCCTGAGCCTAAAGCTCTGACAGTTCCTGGAGTGAAGGCGTAGGATCCCTCATAAGAGGGTGAGCTTCTTGCCCCAGTGCATCTTGTCCTGATCTTTTCATGCCTACTCCGTCTTGGAATTCAGTCCTCCCAGCTCAGGAAAGAAGACTACACAGAACAGATCTCTTTTTAATAACTGAAAATGAATCTCTCATCTTTGAAAAGAGCAAGGCATCCGTTCTGCCTCTGGCTTGCCCACCCTCATTCTCCCTGAGTGCCTCGCTGCAGGAGAGAGGTGTCAGTGCTCTGGCAGTGGGATGGCCAGACCTGGAGGTTTCTGTGGGAAAAGATGTTCTTGAGGATTCTTTTTGTCAGTACTTGTCTGATGGGTGACTCTGCTTCCAAGATGTTTTGAAGTTCTCTCCTTCCTCGGGTTGTGGAAGCTTGTATCTGTCTGTGCTGCTTTTTCCTGCTCATGCAGCACTTTGCTCCGGAGCGAGATGCTCAAAATGTGTGTGCTGATGCTGTCATCAGGAGCCTTCCCCCCCACCCAGTATTGCCGCGTCTAAGGGAGAGAGTAAAACCTGTCCTGCTTTTGCCACGTAGCTCTGCCCTCCTCGGCAGGACAGCTCACCTTCCCGGGACGCTAAGGTTCCCAAGGCAGGGGTTGGCAGAAGCGGGGTCCGGCTCAGGACCGTCACCCGTGCGCTCGAACTGCGGGACGGGAGAAGGCCGCAGGGCGTCGCCTGGCAACGGGTGTTTTCCGCAGCGCCGCCCTCTGTGGGTTCGGAGACGGGTTCAGACAATGGGCGTCGAGGAGCGGCCGGCGGTGGTCGATAAAGAGGGCAGGGCGCGGGTCAGGGTCAGCTGGTGCAGGTACG
>NW_009943733.1:0-3304 GCF_000696875.1 Nestor notabilis
TCTCCCCTCACCCGGACGCGCCCCAGCGCTGGCGCCCTGTTTCAGAACTCCCGTTTCTGTAAAAGGCTTTGCCTGTCACGACCGAGCACACACGAGCGTCTCACCGGTGGAACCTCTGCACCTCATGGGCGCTGCCCAGCAGCTGGCTCCGCTCCTCTGCCAACTGCTGCAGAGCTCTCCAGCGTTCATTCAGCTCCTGCGGAACAAACCAGCCCCGCTGACAAGGCGCACCAGGGCTTAACACGCGACTGCCCGCACACGCTCTTGTGCTGGACTCGATGGAGCTTTGTGGTATCAAATGGAACCTGAGTAGCCAGGAACACTGTGTGCACTGTGCTTATCTGCACCTTCTGCACTCTGCAAACATGCCGCAGCCCCTTCTTCACCTCCGCTCCTAGAGGCTTTATTTCAGGGGTCTACTGAGAATACTGACAGCAGTGCTGGAAGATGGCCTACAACAGCTACGCTTCCTTCTTATACAGTATATAAACTCCATCAACCGGTCAGTAAGATAGTCAAGATTGGCCTTTCACCTTACTATCAAGAAGGTATCAACACTGGCTTTTCACTACAGGTGAAGGTTACTATATTCTCCTCAATTCCAGAAGAATGCACAAATTCAAGTAGCTTAGTTAAATATGTTTAAGGGTTTCCCCTGAGATGTAAAACCAAATGATTTTATGTATGTAAGATACTGATGTAACCTGACAAGCAAATGCTATCTATGTCAATGCTTCTTTCAATAAGCTGATTCAAAAGGGCTTTTAAAGAGTAGTAAGACTATGGAAAGGGAGGGTAAAAAACATTCTCAGCTTTTATATCAGCTCAGAAAAAGCTGTATTATTACCTTGATCGAGTTAAAGGTTGCCACTGTGTGTACCATCAAACGTGCAGACTGTGTGGAAAGGCAAACATAAAATGCAGCATTAAAGTCAACTCTAACCAATTGGAGCCAAAACCAGACTGAAAGAAAACTTAAAAATCCGTAATGACTTGGCCTAGGTCAAAAATAGACTTTGTAAAATGTAAGTCTACAAACTGCAGGAAGAAAGAAACACCCCAGATTTTAAAGTTTTCAGTCAAAACTGTTGAAGCACTTTATGTTGTTTAAGACGAAAGAGAAGCAAACCATAGGAAAATCAATACAAGTTACAAAAGCAACTAAGAATAATTAGTTGCAATACTAAATGTATTATATAGATCAGAGTAAGTATAGTTAGAAATTTACAAGTGACTACCATGTTGTTAGTGTAAATTGAAACAAATAACAATAGTATTAATATGGACAAGGAAGAGAAAAATTTAAAGGTAACATTCAGTGAGTGGATTAAACCCCAAACTCTTAGTCATGGGGAAAGGAAAAAAAAAAAAAAACCCAAAATCACCACCCAAATGGTTTGACTCTTGGCTGAGTTTTTGACAAAAATCAACTTAACAGTTAATTCAGATATTTCTAGAACATACTCAAAACTGGTGAAGGCTTATCAGAAAAGTGACAATCAGCTCCCTCCAACACGCTATCTACTTTTCTGACAGTGATGGATTACTTCCAAAATTCATCCCCTTGCAGATATGCACAGAGAAAAACTTAAGTTTGCTAAGTTACTGTGAGACTCTTAGGATTCAATGTACACATGTACACTCTGTGCAAGAAAAAATAAATAATTAACAAAATCACCAATTCTTGCTGGCATGGCTGCATTTTCTACACTGCTGTCAAAATACTGCACTTATCTGGTTTTCCCTATATTCACACAGCTTAAAAGATGTACAAGTAGCTTTAAGTCTAAGAGGGTCATGGAAGACACAAAACATGGGAATGAAATACTACAAAAAAGCACAATGTTGGACAATGTCAAAAATACTGAAGACATTTTTGGGCATCAGCAGGTGACAGCTATTCTATTGTAGGCCACTAATGAATGGAGAAAAGCTTCTAGCTATCATAGAAAATGAGCTAGAGATGAATAATGGAAGACAAAGATACTGCTATACACAAACAACATATTCCTTACTAAAGGAATATTGATATAAATGGCTTTGACTTTCAGGAATAAAAACATTTCTTTCTGCTCACTACATAAAGAAAGAACTCACGCTAAGCGAGCAGGGACTATTGCGCATCTAGTGGCCATGTAACACCTAAAAACGTTGGTATAAAAACTGATATCAGTCTTATAGTACAAGCTCAAAACCAAATGTTGTTCTGCAGCAGAGGCAAAAAACAGACTATGGGCAATTTCTATGGTTAGAGAAATTGTGTTGGAAACCTATTTAAATTATTCTCATACCTGCAGCTGGAGAGCTGACAGTCACTTGACTTTTCCTAGATGGCTTTTACTTTTAAAACAAAGAGTAGTACCTATATGACATCTTTATACAGTGAGAGAATCTCTGCGTAGGTACATGAAGGTGAACTCTTGGTGAATGCTCAGATTTTTCTAACATGCTTGTTGAAGTAAGCAAAGTGAAATCGAAGTCACTAACCCTAAATCAACCCCAATTCAAACACTTGCTGACACTAGGTCACCATTAAAATCACTTTGTCAACAGTCTTAAAAAAACAGGGGAGGGAATTAAGAAAAAAAGAGAAAAAAAGAGGAAAAAGGGGCCTATGAGAAGGGGTATGGTCTAAAAAAGATGATGTGCTGTATTTTGGTTTACTTCCTCTTGTGTGCTACTAAGTAATGACACCTACCTTCCAAGGAGAGGCTGTCTTAGAATCAGTTTCATCCTGTTTGAAAATGTGAAGAAACAGTTTTAAATAGGAAGCAAAAATCTCAGATTTTTAGTATATTCTGATATTTTTTAAGTTCTCCACATTCTTAACAAAGTAAATCTATTTTTACAATTAAGTATTTGCATCATTTTGGGTTATCCTGCTCTGCACTGATTTGTGATGTGGGTAAGACACTCAGGAAATACAGGGATCAAAGATAAGACAATCTTTTTATGTCCTTTCAAAGTCATTATTGAGTTCCTTCATGGAAATGAGCTACAATTATGGCTGAACTTCTACTTGTACATCCCAAACCTGTTCTAATTGCCACACCATCTCAGAAATGAACACTTACCCTGGGCATACCATACACCTCCTGCAAAGGAAAAAGGACAAACAGAAACTTGTTATTTGAGAAAGGGAAGACAGCAGGAGACATGCTTCCATCCTTCCACAAATTGGTTACCAGCATGTCATTAAGCCAGATAGTGCTTGCACAACTAAATGTGTAGCAGAAATGAGTTTGAGTACTCAACCACCTACTGCAGCACATCATCTTAAGAGCTCAGCAAATAAATAGTTATT
>NW_009943734.1:0-7223 GCF_000696875.1 Nestor notabilis
GGGCCGAGGACGGCCCAGGTGCGGTGCGGAGGGTCGCTTCACCAGAGAAAACGCCTTTGCGATCCTGTCCCCATCTTTCCAACTTTTTTTGGTTTTGTTTATTTTACTCTTTGTCCGAGCTTGGGAATCTTGGTGGCCTTCACACTATTCATGACGTCCAAGTTTTATTAGTTTTTAACAACAGAATGTGCAATTACCCATTTATAACACGAATTTGCAGAGCTGCATGTCAGATCAGAGCTTGGCTTCTAAGTTGAAGTCAGGGCACAAGTCAGTCCTAGCAGCAGTATGATGTGTAAATTTGGAGGATTTAGAACACTCATTTGGCTAGAAGAAGGCAGCTCTGAATCTTCTTTGTGCTAGAATCTTATTATTGTCCTTATTCATTCACTTTGCACTCAATAGTAAACCTTCAGTAAATCACGTATATTTGGTGAGATTATACACAAGAAGAAAGTATACAGCACCTAACAGATTTAGAAGCTCAAAACTGAACTGGGGAAAAAGATTTCACATTGGTTTGTTAGATGCTAAAGGAATATAAAGAAGTTAATAGCTTAAATATTAATGCTGTGTATTAATTTCAAATACAACACAACATCAGGCTGATGCTTTGGGAATGTAAGTAGACAGAGCATCGATGCTGTGAGATCATGAAATTCCTCAGCGTGTGAATTTTTAGTAGAGAAGTTACACGTCAACAGAGAATTTGCCATGGGGATTTGGTTGACTGAAAGCTAAAAAGATACTTCCTTCAACTTTTCTGAAGAGAGAAAAACAAAGATTAAAGGAAAAAAATTAAATACTTCCAAGGAAGAGAGAAAGAACATACACGTTGGGTTGTTACAAGAGGTGATCCCCAAACACCTTAAGTTAGTTGAAACTTCAGGTGATGTTTTTTTTATGTTGCTCATTAATTTTTTTACTATCCCAGTAAAATAAATACTCTATTCCTGTAGAATAATTGTCTGCCACAGACATTGCTGAGGACTTAGGGAAAACTGAGAAGGAATGAAGAAAAAAGATCTAACTGAAAAAGCACATTCAGCCACAGCAATGTCATCTGGAACAACGAAAAGACGTGATCTTTAAAGAAATTGGTGATCTGTTGGATTTAAAATATTTTAACCCAAGATTAACGCGTCACTCAAAGTGATGAAGACAATGAGGCAAGGGAGAAGCCTGCTTATTATGCCTGAACCTGTATTTGTGTATGTTTGTGCTAAGACAAATTACACACAGATACAAGAAACTTCTTTAAAAGACCTACCTTTCCATTACTTGCAGTTATCACACATCCTTGAAGGAAGCAACCAGAAAGCATCTGCAATACCAGACTGCCGAAATACGTGACTAGGAAAACTAACAGTTGGTCATTAACTTACTATTTTATGTGGCCTGACTCCCCCGAAGGGCTAAGAGAGGCCCCTGTACAAGCCTGCTTGCACTTCACAGGAATGTTTTACTTGAAGTCCAACACCTGATCCCATTTGGAACTGCCTCTGGGCTGACCTTACCTCTTAGCACCTGAAGAATATGCATGTTACATCTGTTTGACAAACCAACAAAAACACCAGGCAACTGAGCAAGATATTTTCCAGCTTCCTCCAGGCCAGGCAATGGAAACCTTCAAATAAAAAGAAACCTCTTCACTTGGATAGCTCCACCAGCCTTAGCAGGGTACACCTTCTTCACATGCAAATCTCTGCTGCTTTCTGTTTGGCGCCTCTGCACCAGGCATATTAATTAAGTTTTCCAGTTAGGACTTCTGCTCTCAAGATGACTCCCAGCACCTGTGTGCAGCAGAGGGCCAGCTGCTTCTCCAACAGCTTAATAGACTCATGTTTCTGCTGATAGGCCTTATCAGGGCTACGAGGGTGACATATGTCACTTTGGAAGCAGAGCTATTTCTCTGGAAAAATTCTGCTTTCCAGAAATAATCAAGGGTATTTTCCAAGAAATTTAAATTTTTTGGGGGGGCAAATACTGATGAAAGTTGTCTATAAAACCTGTGACTGCTGGATTTTTTTTGTATTTATTAATGGTTCTGATAATACTAAAATTGAACTTGATCTTCTATCCGTGTTAAGGTAAGAAAATAACAGTTTGAAGCTTTGTTCAACTTAAGAATTTTGTTCATTGAGTCAAACATCTCTTTTCTTGTAGTTGGACTGCAAATGCTATTTAAAAGGCAGGAGTCTAAATTCTCTCTTGTTCCTTTACCTCTAGGCTGGACCAAACCCCTCAGATGCATCAAGGAGAAGCTATCTTGCAGTCACACTGCAACACAGGGATTATTGTACTCTTACATCCATTGATCATTATTGAAGTGATTCACTATATTTTGAGGGCAAAACTGCATTTTGGAAGAGCTCAGTGTCTCTTAATAACCTCTCCTGATAATCCATTTCTGCGGGAACAGTGTAACTGGTGGCTTACCATGGGAGGTTCCCATGGGTGAGAGAGAACGCAAGGGTTCACACTCTCTGCTACCTGAAAACTAGGATATTGGCCTTGTATATGCAGAAAGTAACATCCCTGTCCCATGTAAGACTGAATGCTTTGTCTCTGAAATTTTGTTTCCTGGAGAAACTGTGTGTTTCTGCTATGACCTTTGCTGAGTAACAGACATTTTCCTCAGCTGCATTAGGTAGCATCCCAAAGACTGTTAACGTGTTTTCAGTGCAAGTTAAGCACTTTGTGCTTCTCCATGACCCGTAATTATTCACTTTTATAAATGTCTTTTATAGCAAGTTTTATGGGACAGAGATATGCAATTCTTGGAAACAACTGAAGTGAAAACAGGTCTAAACTCTTGGTGAAATTTTATTCCTTTCTACCTTGTATACGTATATTTAAAGTTGCAGGGTACAGGGCTGCCAAGATTTGGAGAATGAAGTGTTTTACCCAAACTGGGGATTTATATGAAAAATGGAGAGAGTTGCTGCCCTGTATGGTGGCTGTGTAAGAGTTGCCCATGCGCCTGAAAAGCTGTTAGCTATTTGCTCTTGTGTTTTGTAACTGCTGTGTGCTGCAGCAGTGAATTTGCTTTGACTCAATTTTTGCTTTACAAAGCTAAGGGGAAGTGTCAGTAAAGCTCAATAAAAGCTAAAGTCTCTGAGCTGAGGACCAGCACCTATGAAGTTACCCAAGTAAGTAACTTAGAAATTTGAAATATGTGTTTAGGAAAAGAAGCAGAAGGATCGTAGTCCTGAACTATTGAATGTGGATGGTGTTTGTAAAATTTTAACTCATATAGATACCTACTTAGCTGAAATAAAAGTTCATCTAAGCTAAATCCTTCTGTAGACCTCCTAGAAAAAAAGAAAAGGTAGCTAGATCTGAGCAGTATCATGCAAATGAGAGTTACAAACACGTAAGCTACAACTGCGATTACAAGCACATTGATGTTTAGAAGGGAGATACCTATACTTCAATATCTTTGGAGAAACTGAATCGTACCTTGAAACCTTGACTTTGGGAAGTGGGTAATTTACACTTCTTAGTAATACTCAAATTGATATTACAGTGCTCTATATCAGAACATGGCTACATGCATTATTTTATTTTAGTGCTTATAAGCACTAATTCTGTTACTTAAGTTACCTACTCACATGCAGGAGAACGTGCTCAGTACATGACATATCTCATGGTAACTATCCAGTGCTGGAGTGCAGGGGTTGAAATCACCCAGTTTTCTACAAAGTGTAGTATTATAGATGCATATTCAGAATGAATGTACAGAAGCTATTGCTAGTTTGCAGTTCCAGACAAAAAGGGCATGGTTGTATGGAAATATATGAAAAGAACGAGTACTGCTTGAGCAAAACAGCCAACTCCATTTTTCAGCTGTCAAGTAGTATGGCTTGTTCACTTTGGGCTATGTATTCCTTGATGACAACAAATAAATGAGTGCAAAACTTATGAGGGCTAGCTGCCTTGTGGAATTTATTTTATGTAATGATTGTATGGAGGGAATGATTTATATAGATATTCAATTTCAATACAAATCTTACATTCTCTGACTTACAGAGAAGAAATTGCTTTCAGTCATTTCTATAAAATGTTGTTGAAGGATTCATATGGTCCTGTGCTGAGTAACTTGTGAATCTGACCCAGACATTTCCATATCTAAAAATCTTAGATCTGTCAATGTAAAGGTTGTTTGCAGTCATGTGATATAACAGGAAATAACTTTTTCTATTACAATTTGAATTTCTTACCAGAATCTCTGACTCCTAAATTCAAACTTCCTAATTAAGAATCTCCTGTTAAAGAATGTTTTGTTAAGAATTGTGTTTCGGACTCCTAGTATGAACACCATGAAAAGATGCTAGCACAAAGGAAATCACGGTAAAGAATACTCAGTAAAGCATTCAATTTCTCTACTTGAAGAAAGTAGGAAGCTATGAATCACAGAACAAAGGAAGGAAAGATATTCTTTACTAAGTAAAATTGGCAGAAATATTATTCTTTCCCTCTTCTGTAGTGGTAGTTTTTTCTGTGAGGAAATTATTTGAAAATCATTTCTCACCAAGGAAAACCTTGATACAGAAAAGGAAAACTGCCTTGTACATTTTGATGTACATCTTGTATAATGATCATTAACACCGGTCTTTTCCAAAGAGATAGAGATTATTTCTGTCTACTCTGCTGCTAGATGTCTAGTAGGTAGGATGTGGATTCCCTCAGTAAAAGGCTTTCCAAATGTCAAGACAAGCATTTAGTAGCTTGTCTGCAGCATCTAATGGGGTTTTGAGAAAGAGGTGATATTTTATAGACTAGCATTTTGCACCAAAAAAATATTTCCTGGATGAATGAGACAGGGAACCTGTTTCATAGGTTTTCCATGTGCTGTCATGACTACAACTGAAGAGAGAGAAAAGAGTAATGTTTGGATTAAATTCTTTAGATTGTAAATGCGCAGGTTAAATCCTTGAAATTTATATGGTCATTTACCTTAATTTTACTTTTTGTGCCCATGTGTCCAGTGAGATCACAAACTGTTGGTAATCACAGTGTCTTTTGAGGCCATAGCTTCTTGTATCATAAACATTCCCCCAAAAAGAGAGGGTGACCCTAACCATCATCCATTTCCATCACCATACAGCAGCCTGCTCACAATTCATCTGAAGCTGCAAGCATGAAGCGCAATTATCTGTTTAACACAGTTCTCTGAAATGCTGTGTCTGCAAGGCAAATAATCGTTCTGCCTTTGAGTATCTGATTTCACAGAAATCCCGCCTTGGTGATTAGCCAGCAGACTTTGAGAAATTAATATTAGGATTTGTAATTAGCTAACTTCTTGAACAACCACTTGACTAATCTGAATATCAAATATAAACACTGGTAGGAGGTATTACTGATTAGTGAATATATGCAGGAAGCTGCAGATCATTCATCTGTTAAGATATGCCAAGACTGCACTGGAAAAATTAAGTGTAAGGTGAATTGAAGGAGTCAACCTGTTGATATTGTAAGATATCAGAAACTGCAGATCCACAGGGGAAGTCCAGCAGTTGAGGCAAGGCAGGGCGGAACAGGCAAGGGTCCAAAGAGGGCCTTATCTTCAGATGTGTCATTTTGTCCTATAAAGAATAAAAAGTAGTGTTTTCCTAATATCCAGAGAGTGGAATCACATTTCCGTGGAGCTGAATGAGGCCGGCGGGCAGGGGGCCTGTGGGGGCGTGTGTGGTGGAAATACTGACAACTATATGTTAATTAAGGTAAATGTTGGAATTGACATGAAGGATAAATTTTGGATGAGATCTCATTATTTATGAAAAATGATAAAATAATTTTGCTAAAGGTTGAACCTCAACTGGATTGCTGTAAATAATATCTTGATTAGTAACAAAGAATACAAAATATAAGACAAATTATAGGTCTATCAGCAAGATAAAAATTCAGTTAAAGTCCCCTCAAATGGACTTTCCAACTGGCAGAACACAACCACTAATCCTTTTAGACATTTGGGAATGTGAAGATAGTTGAAGTTGGATAAGTGGGGTCTTGCATTTCTGAATATCCATTAATTGCTAGTCATCTAACTAACACATACCTTGGTTGAGTCATTCCTTTATTAAACAGTCAATGCGGTAAGTCAGAGACTGTTCAGATATCACTAACAATGTTATTAGTGCATATTTATATCTAATAAATTAGAAATTGCGATGGAAATACAGAGGCATAAAAATAAGACATACGTATTAGTAGTCATTTATTTCGCCATCCTAATCTTTCCTGTATAAGAATTATGTGGTATTTCTATTTCCAAAGTCTGTTTCTGGATTTGTCCTTTATCATGGACTGTTGCTAAGTAAAAAAAAAGTAAAGAAAAAAAGTTTCCCTGAATTTCTAAGAGTTAATCTATGCATGTTTCTTTTGTGCTCTGGAGGCAGTATTAATCACTGGAAAATGTGTCTCTTTTGGCTTTAATACATCTAGACTTGCCTCAGGAATACCCTGCTTGTGTGGTGCAGACAGATCTTGCAATGTTCTGTTTGTGTATAAATAGTAGTATAAATAAAACCAAAGGCTTCTGAAAATATCTGATCAAGACACTTGTCACAGCTGTGCAATTACACTTAAACATTAAAAAAATTAGTAGAAATATCAATATACTTGAAACTGAAGCTTGCACATTTCATACATTTTCAGTATGTGTGTCAACAGAATTATACTGCTATACTGCTGGAAATATTCTGCCAGACTATCAAAAACAATGCATTAGTTTAAATATTAAGAATATATATGGCCAGTTAACAAAATGACTGAACAGAAAACTGTAGGTCTTTACATAAAAAATGAATATTCTGAATCTCTGCTGAACAAATTTTAGTTACAACCAACAAGAATCTAGAGGCAGAAACAGAGGATGTGGATGAAGAAAATTATTCTATGGAATGTACGAAGTTAAAGTTTAGCTGAAATGTTACCTTCTTGGAACATTAGGGTTGGAACAAGCTCATTCCAATCAGTGATTTTGTGAGGTTTAGCAATCTGACCAGAAAACAAATTCCCTCTGCCCCTTTTTGCAAGCTCTTTTCCACAGTTTTTATTAACTGTACCCTCTGTGATATAAAAGCTCACCATACAGCCATGCTCCAGATTTCTTATGAATCATTGCCTAAGAACAAAAGCTTTTGTGAAAAGTATCTTGATATGCTAGCAGATTGATGACTCTCAGTTAATGTGTCCACTCTGAGGCAGTGTGAAAGAGT